>NW_020312156.1:0-61832 GCF_002999335.1 Cyclospora cayetanensis | reverse complement strand
CACTGTTTTCGCGTGTCTGCCTGCTCCGAGAGTGGTGAGAGGGGGGGAAACAATTTAAGTGTCCTGCATGTGGTTGCTTTCGTTGGTCACATACGGAGCACTAGGGCGTGCTTTTTGAGTTGGTTGAAGGATAGTATAGCGGGGCAGGCCACGCATAACTACTTTCTACTATGCCTCGTACATTTACCTAAGAACTAGAAACATCTGACTCACGACAAGGAATTGTCAGTGTATTGTCACAGGAGAGAATATTCTTTGAAAAAAGCTTTAATAACATTGTATTGTGTATTTATCGAGAATAGAGTTAACTGGCCCTATAGGGATACTCTCTAGTAGAGCGTTACAAGTGCACTGAGAAGGGTTAAAATGTAGCGTAATCCGCTATAGTACCCCTCGGCCTTCAAATATAAAGAGAAAAAGGGCAGCTACAGCGCACGTATCTGCACTCTCTCATCAGGCTGAGCATTTAGATCTAGTTGCGCATAGCATCTGGCCACGCATGTAAACATTGATTCTTATTTTATCGAGCCAATACTTTTGTGCAACAAATACGATGAACGAAGCGCCAAGCCACGTGGTCAGTTCTTTATTGATTCTCAATCAAGCATAGCTAATTTAGTATAAAGAGTATATGTGTAGCGTCACCCAACGTACACTAGGGAAGATTTAAATTGGTAACACCACCCTCAAAATCACCAGGACTCAAGAGCTTGCTCACCTCCCAATTCTGGTAAAGCGAAAGTGCAGGCAGTAGTTTGCTATCTTTTTGCAGGACTTATCACACAAACATTTTAAGCGGTATATAAGCAAAAACGACTACACCTCTACATTGGTTACAAGAGCTTTCATGGAAGCCAACCAAAGTAATTGATCGCTAGAAATGGGCTACCGCCTTGAATTCCCTAGCTTTTTAGTGGGTACAAATGCAGCTGCTTCATGATGTGCCCTAATCTCGCCTTACATCTCACTTCTTCTCAACGGTAGGTCACCTTGGCCGCTGGGGGCTGCCATTGGCGCCTACCATGACATGTGGAGTGAACCAACGCCTTGTTTGCTCCTTAAACTTATTCCTTTATTGGGCTATTGCTGATCTGAATCGAGTTTGCTTTGCATCAAAGCCTTGATAAAGAGTATCAGCCCCAAGTTCTTGTTTGCCCGCATATACTTTTACCCTGCCCGACGGTGTTTGCGGTTTGTGTTATCGCTTCAAAGCTACCTATGTCAGGCCGCAACACCTGACGCTTTTTGTCTTATTCATTTCTTTAAACTTAGTTTTTCTGCCTTCGGTGACCCCAATCCCAGGAGGTCTGTGGTCAAGGGTTTCTCTCTCCGACCACTTCTCGAATCGGTCACACTGAAACGCACTGGCTGTGCTTTGGCATGAGACGGTGTGGTAGCTCCAGCAAGCCAAAAACATCAGCCTCACGATCAGTGATAGTAAGAGCAATAACAGCCACAACAGCATTAGGAAACCGTAACGGTGGAGAAAGCAGCATCTCAACTACTTTGAGGTATCCTCTCTTGGGTGATGGCCCCAGTGTGGCGATCTGTAGCTCCCAGCAGTTAGTCTTCTAATACTGTGACATCTAGAATGCAGACACCAGGCTGCAGCGGCCTGGGGGCTTACTACCCACATCTGCCGCATGTTCACTCCCAGGGCCTTTATGGAAATTCCTCTGAACCTGCTCAAGAGCAGCAGGACGAGCCGGGTGTACATATATGCATCCGAGACTCAGTGAGACTTTTGGGCGAGGCGGTGGCCGTGCTGGAGGGTGTGAGGCTTCTGGGATCGCAGCTTTTGCATTGGGGAGGAGAACTGAACCATGTGGTGCAGTCCTTCATCCCCGCCGCGTTGCTGCTGCAGATGTGTAGGTGGATATACAGCCGAACACTAGGGGCATCTAGGCGCCGCACCCTTATCCGCATGCGTAGGGCATGGCAAGAGGCCAGTGGTGTTTTCCCTTCCGTGTCCAGCAGCAGGAGCAGCGACGACCGCTTATTGGGTCTTTGTCCAACGCGCAGCAGCAAAAGCAGCTGGCTGTCCACTCTGCGTGATCTTTCGGCCCTTCTTGCCTTCACCATTGTTGTTGCTGAAATGTACTTACACTTCTATGTGTACAGGTGCGATGGGACACTTTAAGACAGCTGCTACTCATTGCATTTGTCGCTCTCGTGCGCAGGCTGCCTCACTACAATGTCTTTGCCAACCATGTTCCATGCATTTTGCTGTATTGTTTGATTTCCGCAGGCGACTCCTCGGACGCCTTCGATTCCTTACATCCAAAACAAGAGGTCTTCCAGCACATCCAATTGAGGAGAGTAGTAGTGGCAGTGCAAGCGGCGAGAGCAGCAACAGCACCTAAGTGCGGAAACTAGAAAGCGTGTCGCCGCATAATGCTTATTCGAAGGATGATTTATAGAGCCTGCAGCGCATCAGACTGTTGCTGCCGCTTTTTCCGGAGCCTCCTTTGGTAATTCACTTAAGCGCACCGTGCCGGTCAACTATGTGCTTTGGGCGCTTCTGGATCCGGCAGAACTATTCTCCAAAGTTCAGCAGTCTGCTAGTGCAGCAGCTGCGGAAATTCTGCAGCTGTTGCTGGGGTAACAACATGCCGCCTTCCTTCCACTGGGCGTAAGCCATCAGGCATGTTTTGGGGAGGAGCCTAGTACAGTAGTATCGGGAGTAAATTTTACCAAGTCCAGCAGCATCTCCCAAAGTACCATCTACGCATAGGTTGCTTGCTACTCGACCTCTGCTTCTGTGCAACTGATCAGGCCTACCTACAATCAATCCTGTATATTCGGGGCCTACACGCATGGCCTTCCCCACGGCTTCCTCTAAGTGCCCACTAATCTGCTGCCCTAACGATTCTTATAGGTGGCGGTAGTTCTCTTAATGGCTCACATTCTGCGATTACTGCTGCCCATTGTGGGGAACTCCAGGGGAACCTAAAAAATTCACACAACTAGAGCCCATACATTTCAAAGGCATCGCTTACATCAGGAGTTGCCACGCAGTGACTGCCCTTTGCTGACACCAGCAGGTGCCGCAGAAGCATGGGAACGCGCAGTTGCTCACTTTCCTGGCGGGGTCCATTCCCTTCGCTTGTGCATCAGCAAGCCGTCGCAAGCATAAAAGGGACGCGCGGAAGCGATGGCATCAGTCCCCCTTCATCAGATCTTTTACCCGGCTCAAAAGTGCCTCTCTGTTAGTGCACACCAAGTATCCTTGCTGAACCATGGAATCGAGCAGCAGTAATCCAGGCTCTAAGTGCTGTGAAAGCTGAGTTTCTAGCTGAGGACGTCCTGTGGACAAGGGTACTCCTAAGATTTGCCGTAGCAGCCCCACAAATAGATCTATGAGCTCTCCCACCACTAAAGGTACTTCCTCGCCGTCGATTCCCGCAATGAAAAACAGGGAGTCATGCTGTCTGTACACCGCACGACTGCTGCGACTTCCTCTGGTGAAACGGGATGGCGGAATCACCAACACCCTCGTCTTCTGATACTCATACGGCATTGCTTTCCTTCTGTTTGCTCTAGAGCCCTCCCCTGCTGCGCCGCTTATGGGTTGTATACGCGGCAACAGCAGCTGTTGCTTCAGCTGGAGCAACAGCCAATTCCTCTCATCTGCCGACAAGGGATCATACCAACGGCACAGACGCGGCGTTCCTTTCTCACCGAATACTAGCCAATAATGAATCATGCTGTTCATACTGCGCTGCAGTTGTTGCGGCTGTCCTTTTCCCCACCGCTTTTGATACTTCAACGTGAAGGTGTCGCTTCTGTTCCTGCTTACGATAGTGCTGCTGATGCTACACTTGCTCGGTTGTACAGACAAAGTTGAGCAGTTCCGCCTCCTGTCTCACATGGGAAATGAGGAGTTCTTCCAATAACCAAAACCACTATGGATACGCCCCGACAATTGTAGGCGTAGGTGTGAACAAACCAAATCGATGAAAGCCTTAACTACGGACTATCTCGCATATGAAAAAAAATTGGAATAACACACCGTGATGAGTCATCCATGCCCCTATCTTCTTTAGATTGAGTACAGCCGGCATTCTGCTGTACTCTAATAGCGGGGTAGTGGGTTGCTGTGGAAAATTTCTCGAATATCCCCTGCCTGTTAAAAATTTACCCTATGTAGTGTCGTACAATATTCAAAAAAATGGTTTTTCGGCGGACGTTTCGTACAGCTGGCCATGAGCAACAAAATAGCTGGAGCCACTTGGGGGCCCCTGGAGCGGGACGGGCCCCCAATGGAGTCATTTCCTGCAGGGAGAAGACCCTTCAACTTGTCCCTGGTGTAGAATTACGTGAAGATGGATTCTATGCAGAAGAGAATTGTACCCACGGGGGAAACGTCCTTACAAGGGGTTCGCGAAGGCAGAAGCCAGGGGTGCTGAGGCAGAGCCCACGGTGCTGTACGCCCATCAGCTAAATTGAGTGTCTTCCAGAGTAGGGAAGAGACGAGAGCTTATGTTTCCTCAATATCGTGCAAAGGTGTCAACACGACTGATATTCAGGCAAACGCTTTTGAAACGAATAACTGGGCTGCGCTTCATCACGTTTGTTCCGTGATCGCTTATAACAAATGTTGGGTTCTGAGATCAGTGCAAATACACACATCACAAAACAATCTGACTCTGTTTAAGCAATCAAGGAAGGACTCCTATTGTCAACTTTCTGTGAAGATATATTGGCCACAGGCAATTCTTTTGCCACCCAGCCGGTACACCTTTCCATCTTTGTTTGCATCTTTCACCTTCTCATTGCCCTCTGGTCTTCCCCAGCATCTGTCTATCTCTGTTACTCTTGCTCGTAGCTTCTATGCAGTGTGCCACAGCAGACTTTGGGGTGCCTACGAGGAAAGGAGCACCCTAATACAGGATTCAAGGAAGTCTGTTGCCGCTCTCTCGCTTTTCACACTTCATGTTTGCCCTTTCTTTTTATATGGGCCTACAGCTCACTGAGTCTATCGTTTCTACTGAATTGTCTGCACATCTACCGTGGCTCTTCTAGTACGGTGCCGTCCATACTCCTGACGGACCCGTGCGCACTCATAAATAGATATGGAAAAGGCTTGATGCTTCTCTTGTGAGTGCAATGGACACCGAGTTGCTCAAAATCCCACGGAGGAAAGATCCTCAGGAAGCTATACAGCAGTTAGCCGTGACTCCATAACCTTTGCTCATGCCTTGGGTATAGAACTCATCCACTGGGGGAAGAATCGCTAAAATCGAGTTGACGCCCACCGTGAAGGAGTCCTTACAAAAAAGACGGCTTTACCGCAAATTTAGTTCTTTAGAAAGAGAAATATAGGCGCACTGAGGGCAAATAAGCAAATTTATACGCCCCCGAGTAGCTAAAGTTAGAAACCAAGAAGGAGAGCAGCTAACACTTGGTAAACATACTAGGCACGGCCAAACAATGGAAGCAGCTATGCTAATGCAGAAGGGCTGCAATTTAATCGCGCGCTTCCTGTACACTCTGTAAATACTTTAGAGAAGCTGCAGTCTTCTCGTTGCTCATCTACGAAATGTACAAGGCTTCCAGCTCTCATTTCCGCTTAGGTGTAGTGCCCTGATTACAAAGGTTGCCAATATAAAAAAGGCTTTCGCAAAGGCCTTCATACTTCCCTTTCGATTTGTTCATGCACCTGACACTTTAAACTGGGGTATTTTAAAAAAACATGGGCCCCAGAGGAGGAGAAAGAAAATGTAGCAGACGAGATGCATGAATGAGGAGTAGAGCAAGCTCTTTTCTTTGAGAGCATGTACAATTATAATAGGGCGAGAAGTTTCTGCACGCTTTATTGCACTGGTGCTTCTTTAACTCCCGAAAGAATGAGCCAGTAACGCCCTTAACACTAGAACAACACAGGAGAGGACCCCCACAGACACCCAAATTAATCCACTACCCCTTCATTGCAACAAGTTGAGATCCGGATAAGGCTTTTTTACCCATTTTCTGTATCCAGTGCCGTTATCATGCCGTGAATCACGTCATTCCAAGACAGTGCCTACTAAAGTGCTGACACTATCCTCGTGATACGCTGTGGAATCCCTCGACTGTCTACTATCCCTTTATTGGCTTTTCATGGCAGGAACAGTACTGGATACAGACGAATGGCGAAATCAGCCTAATGCGAATCTCTTCCTGTTGCAATGAAGTGGGTTGATTTTGGTGTTTGTCGGGGTCCTTTCCTCTGTTGTTCCAGTGATAAGCGTTACTTGCTCATTCTTTTAGGATTTAAAGAGGCACCAATGCGATGGAACCCGCAAAAACTGCTTGTCCTATTATGCTTCTACATGATGCTACTATAGGGATGTGCTAGCTGCGAGCGGTTCGCTTTTTCATTCACGCTTTCCTGCCAGCGCCTCTTTCGACTGAACCCCCACTAGGCTGGCAAGTATGTCCTTTTGCTGTATTAATTGTAAGGAATTGCATCAGCATACGTGTTTCGTCTTTCTTTGCATATTTTTGAAGGGATCCGCTAGTCGCTATGCAGGATATCACGATGGCGAGAGTAGTCTCCGGTGCTTCAACCCTTCCATGGGTTGTCAACATGCGCTTTTGAATCATCAGAACTCACAAAGCACCATAGCGTTGGGCTATTAACGACGGTAAAGTCGCGCCTGTTTCAATAAAAACATTGAATTTATTGTACAACGAGCCATAATTCTGAAACAAAGCTATAATTTAGGTTGAAATTCCTGAGTGTCCTTCAGATGTGCCCAGCGAAGCGCCTGTACGCGAGGGACTGCAAAACCTCGCTGCCGTTGATCCACGACGCGACTCCCGGCATTTTCTTCCTTTGTCTCAGTAGATTAAATGAGTAGGAAGCCACATACGTGGTATGTGCAACCGGACTAAGCATATAAATGCTTTACCCATGAAGCCGGTAGCAAATGCAAGTAACTTGGCCTCGCCCGCGGGGGCTCCCGCGGAAGTACCCTTAACCTCCAGTGCTGCCGCTTGCCAAAGCAGCGGTTCCCCTGGTTCTTTCCTTATCGATATAGAGCCTTCTAATGTGGTTGCCACTACACCGAATGCGAGGGCGGAAGGAGACGGTGTTTTGGAGCCTCAAGTTCAACGGGGCGGGTTTTCGTCATTAGGAAAGGTGTGTCCAGCAGATGAAGGCGTTTGCAATACGAGCCATGTCATGGGGAGTGTGGACGTGCGTCTGCCGTACGAGCGACCCAAGAGTAAGAAGTTCCATAGAGCCTCCAGCTACCAGTGCCACGTCTCTTTAGAGGGGTGGCTACGGGCTTTCCCTCAATTGACCCTGCAGGACCTTGGGCCAGGCTTTTCCTCTGGAAGCTTTGAAAACTCTCAGGGCCTCAGGCTAGCGACGTATGCGTGGCGACAACAGGGGACCCCCAAAGGCGCCATTGTTCTTTTCCATTCATACACTTCGTATACACTTTTCGACTTCCTCCGGCATCAGCCACCCAATCGGCCTCTCGATGATTCCCATGACGAGGCAGCAAACTGGGTGCCCAAATATCCAGGTACATTGGTGCATGTTAGCGTGTAATACGAAGGTACATCATAAACGACCTAGGGTCCAGTAGCGTCTTGAGACACACCTCTGCATGAATGGATTCCATCAGGCGTACTTGACAGATAAATACCTGAGCTTAAATATGGAGAAGTACAGTCAGCTTGGAAATCGTTGTAGTCATAAGTATTTGGAATCCCAGATTATACTCTGGCTTTTGTGTTTTTGCTTCCCGCAATTGTCTTCTCACTGTGCCTTTTCTATACAATCCTCAGCGTCATTACTGCCCAATGTGGCCCAGCGTTTAAGCATCAAGTGTGTTTGGCCTCATTCAGGCAGTTGGGTGGAAGGCTTCTACAGGCTTGGTCTGAATGTTTACGCCTTGGATCACCAGTCGCACGGTCGTTCTGAAGGTTGGCGTATGTGGCGTTGCATCGTCTCAAAGTTTGATTGTCTTGTGGACGACGCTTTGCAATTCCTCAACGAATATGTTGCTACTGATGAATCCCTTGCACCTGACGTTCCTATCGTTCTTCTCGGTTACTCTATGGGTGGCAATGTAGTTATTCAAACGTTGGGTAGGATACACAACGGGGAGAAGGAAGCGGTACTCCGGGAAAGAGTCAACCAGGCGATTTTCCTCGCTCCGCTTATAAAGATAAGATTGGATTTCAAGACGCATTTAATGGTTAGACTTAATCGGTCCCTCATTTCGTGTTGCATGCCGAATTTGAGGATTTCGCGGGCAGATAATAGCGGAGATTGCCCATTTCTTGGATGGTGGTATCAAAGGGACCCGTTTACCTATTCCGGTGAGAAAAATGCGTAACGCCCTGGAGCTATATGTGGTTCCCATTATGCTGGACTCCGCGTCAGGTCTCAGAGTGCCGTGACCGAAATCATGTGTCCACCGAAGCACTGCTTTGGAGGGCGTGTTGGGTTCACAGTCACCTCAGCCAGCCTTTTAGAAGCCCATGAGGAAGCGCTGAGTTGCGATTTTTCTTCTCTTCATGCTGATCGCAAACGCGGAGGTGAACTGATCTGCTAAATAGGCAGCTGGTCATGCCCTCAGGGAGGACAAAATCACGTATGGTCGCTGCCCTCTATGACGCCTCTAGGAAGGTGCCCAAGGTCATTCGCAAATTCCCTCATCAGCTGAAGCTACTTTGCCTCCAGGGTACCAATGACCAAACAGTCGATTTTCACGCTCCTCTGAGACTGTACGAGTCCCCTGTAAGGCTGGACCTTTTGTATCTGTGCGGATGGAGTCACTACATCCCAAAGCACTCAGGAGCTGAAAGGCTTTTGGGCCTTGTCATCACCTGGCTAGCGAAGACACTGGGGGGGAAAGTGGTACGTTAACTGTAAGGCTGTGGGAAGTGCTGAAACTGAATAATACACTGGAGACCATTGCGGTGCATGTGGCCTGCAGTCACTTATGGAAAATATATGTTCTTTTCCGTGATTCGTTATCTCTGGTTCTTTGTGTGCTGGTTTCTGCAGCACCCGCACTCTCCTCATATGCAGCTATTTTCCCTAACCCCCGAAAGGCTTTTGCCTTCCACAGCTACTAATCGGGAGGAACCTTAGCGTGCGCTGAAGTGGCGACGACACAATAGCAACACATCGGCACAATCACAGACGCCCTCAAGGCGCACATGTTTCCGCGGAGATAGCTGGGGTACCTCAATATCTGTGAGGTGCCTGAAGCCCCCTGGGGCGCTGACATCTCAGTTTGTAATATGCAGGAAAGCTCAGGGAAGGCTCAGTCCGCGGCCTAAGGCGAGTACCCATAGAAATTTTTAATAAGACTTGAAGGCGTATGCAGGACCCTTGCGCAGCTTAGAACTTAGCTACCAGTTGCGTGTGAGTCGGAGGGTGGGAGGATTAGACACATCGATTTCATCCCATAGACCGAGCGTATCCGTCTCTCTGGTAACGCTGCATTAGAATCACGGTCGTCTAGTCAATTGCTTACATCGGGGCTGCACTGCTGGCAGCCGCTGGCGGCGAACCTACGGGGGACCGTCCGTGCCGCGTACCTATCAGTTCGCATAAGTCTAGAACCCTCCAAAGCCTTTGGAACTCCATCGTAAGAGTCCCAAAGGGGCGAACTTGACAAGGCTCCTACTGCAGCAGATTGATGAACCACTTCGGGCTCACCTAAATTTTCTGATTTCGCTGTTAAGTGAGGGAGTCTCGAAGCCGTCTTTTCCCTGCACATAACAGCACATTGATGACAAAAATGTAGGAAGTAGAGGTTTTGATCGAATTATACAGTAACCTAGTGTGGCGGCGTCCCAGCTGAGCCCGTTCTACGGAGGAACTGCATGCAACCGTATCCAATGGGGGCCCTAAAGTGGTCTAAATGCAGCACTCACTCCAGTTGCTGCTGGATTTGGCCAGTGAGAGTTCCTGTGAGTTCCGTCAGCATTTGAAGCAGCAGCTGCGGGTGGAGAATAGAATGACAGACACAAAGGGGCTTCTTCATCGTCAGCTAACTGCTAAATACCCCTTCAAACGTTTCTCACTCGATGGACTCGCGTACAAAGGACAAGGAAAGTTGATGAGAGCAGCGTCCTGCGTTTTTGATTGCCACATCCGCGAACTATACAGGCTCTAACCTCTTTGAAGAGCGAAAGAACGCCCCTCGTAAAGGTCTCCGCCAGGCTCTGCTGCTCGTTTAGATCGGTACGCAGACGCTTATTTTGCAGCATCAGTTTGACGATCGCACTCGTACCTTCTCTATTGCACTCACCAGGGCCTCTGAAAAACGAAATGCAAGGGTTCGGGCGGTGCCTCAGCTTACTCTATCCATATCTAAAGCTATTGGGTTACTTGCCGCCCGGACCCCCAAAAAAAGGAGCTAAAATTTTCCTCCGAATACCCGAATAATGCCAGGGACTCACTGCGCGGTTTGCGAGTTTCTCGAGCCTCTGCTGGCGAACTGGTTCGCACCACCTACTGGGCACCTGAGGGGCGTATTGCCTGACCGCCAAGGTGATCCCAATAACATTAATCCTTCTCTTTCCCGAACGTGCTGTAGGATCTGCTGATCAGAACAGAACAGCTCCTCCAGATCTTCTAGGAATCCTTGGAAGGGCTTAGGCTCCTCGTATGCAGTAGCGAATACAGCGCTTCCCCTTGCACATGGTGAATAGGAGGGAGCCTCCACCACAGGGCAGCTATCCCAACCTGGAGAACTCCTGCCCGAGAGTATCATATCTGCAAGGCTTCGTAGCTGACCAGGAGAGGTAGTATCGACCAAAAGGCTGCGCAGCGAAAACTCAAGGACCTCATCATCCGGTGCAAGTGTACCAGATGCCTTGCGAGAGCTCTCTATGGTGCCTCCAGTTGGCGCTTCTGCTGCTTCTGGAGCTATTTTATCTCCAGACAAGGAATGCATTGAAGAGGGCTGCACCTGGATGCGTCCTTCTCGTAGACAGGTTGTAGCATTTATGCAGCAACTGGGCTCTACGAATGACTGGGTTACCCTGGAGGTTTCCTTCCCTTTATCGGTGTATTCCTCTTCGTCCCTTTTTGCAGCCTTTGACCTCCTCTTGGTCATATTTAGAGAGGTCGAAAGTCCTTCGCGGGTGCGCCCCAAGGAGACCTCTACTGCTGCCATCGCGTCATGCCTGATGGAGCGCTCCCCCTCAAGATGGAACGTTTTCGCTTCACTTGGACAACAAAATCCACTGCCACTGACACTGGAAAGCAGCTGACTCAGCAACATTGCAGCACTCCCCTGTCCTGTTTCTGCCGTCAGTGCTGTGATTGCATTGCAAGAGGCAAAGTTGGATGCAAGCGGAGGCAACGACTCCCCCAAGGGGTCATCCCACAAGGAAGCACCCTCGAATGAAGAGATAACATTAGATGCGTTGACCTCCAGTCTTCCTGCTGGAGGCAAAGGTAACGCCAAGGGCGCCCTTTTTCTTATTTTGAGAGGAGTAGGAGGTGCGGGGTCCCTCAGCTCCCTCTTGTGGCCAGATGGTGGCTCTTCAAGGCGGCCCCCAAGGACCTCAGAGTTTTCGTGAGAAGAAGGAGCCGTGCATAGGGGAGGCCGTATCTTTTGTTGCCTCTTCGTGGATAGAACTCGGGTCAAGGGAGCCCGCTCCACCTCGTATTTCTGCGCTATACGCAGGGTCTGCAAACCCAAAGAAACATACATGAAAACGCCAAGATACTGACAACAGGCTCCCGGTTACCTCTATTCTTGCCTTGATGTACAGTATTTGCATCATTGTATCCGATTTACTTGGCACCACATTTGCATCGTTATGTGCACTATTGTAAATATCGTCATCTCACGCAGCACTACTCTCTTTCACCATAATGTTCGCCACAATGAATGTTGCGTCCATCAATGTATCCATTTTTCTCGGCTTAAGCTCCCTCAACATGTTTTCCATTCACGTAGTACCTTTTTAAGGAGCCCGACGACCTCGGAAATGAGGACGAGCTGGTCTACTGTGGCAGTTTTGATCTTGGATATGGCAGTTACTGTTGGTTTAAGTTGTGGGCACGCGTTAATCTTTTCACTGATTTCCTTCTTTAAGTCGCCCCTGCCCGCTTCTCCCAATTGCACCCTCCATACCCTTGTTATTAGGGGTCCATCTGACAAGAAACAGCAGAACCAACACAGAAGGGCTAAACAGCACAGTGGATTTGAAGGAGGGAGTAGAGGAGAGCTCGACAAGACACACTGTATTTTCAGGATGAATACACGTTCAACGAGATAATGAGTAACACAAAGAGGTGACCACTCTATTCTCATATTCCTTTTCTAGCTTTTCAGCAGAGCCAGAAGGCCAAATACATCTCTAGTGAGTTCAAGCCTGGATTTGGTTCCGTGTCGAGCATGTGCTGCCTCCAGGGCTTGGAGGCTTATTGGGTTAAGGGGGAAACTAACAAGGGGGCGCTACGCCGACACTGCCCCCAAGGAGGGCCTTTGCTTTTACATCATCCTTTGGGGGAAGGTCTCTCAAGTAGGCAACCAGTTCATCAAAGCTTCCTATCTGCTCTCCTATTTGGTTTCGCTGTGAAAGGTGCATCGCTTTTGCTGAACTTTTAGCAGCCTTCAGTAAAATGCTGATTCGCAGGCAACGGAGAGTCAGGAGGCGGTCACAGTGACGGAAGATTCAGAGAGGAGTCCCTCATGAAGAATTCGCGTCCTCGAAGTATCTGTCGTGAAACTTCGGGGTCGAAGTCAGCAAAGAAGGCGGTATTCGACTCTGCAGTTCCTAGTTCTGCAATTGTTTGGTACTGTGGGGTTTATTCTCATTTGCTAACTCCTGCGAGATGGGTTTTCATGACGAGTGAAGGCTTGCCGCTTGAGGCTTTGAAAATGAAACTGGAGTGCCCTAGGAACTTGCTGTTCTCCTGAGACTAATAATCGGTGCATTGAACGCCTGGGGGCATATGGAGACGAAATAGTTACTAAAAGCTATGTATGATATGCACCGTGGAAAGTAAACGCGCATTTTATTGTGGAAAGAATCGATGACATGCAAAAGTGTCACACCTTACCATGGAAGCCACGGGCAGAAGACTCTCCCTAGTGGAGTAACAGAAGGAGTGGCAATAGCGACACCAGTAGCTGAAGCAAATGACTACTTAAAGCCGTCGGTTCAAAAAGCTTGCCAGATGGTTAGACAGCTGCACAGAGAAAAGCCTTGCCTCCGTGCGATGGCCCAAGAGACGCTTTTGCTCTATTAGATGCACGGCCTCCGAGAAAGCCGAGAGAGACCATTGAGTATTAACTCAGTTTTTGGTACCAAGAGGAACGGATGCGG
Source organism: Cyclospora cayetanensis (assembly GCF_002999335.1). NCBI lineage: Eukaryota > Apicomplexa > Conoidasida > Eucoccidiorida > Eimeriidae > Cyclospora > Cyclospora cayetanensis. The sequence goes on along the minus strand of NW_020312156.1, from coordinate 48,530 downwards.
CTCCGCTAAAAGTTGCTCACTTGGCCGTTTGGCGATGCGTCTAGGAGGAACCTATCTGCAAGAGGGACCACAGCAGTGCTCCGTGCAGCTGGATGTCGTCTAACGGGATCAAGAAGGGAACAAAAACGTAAATAAGGAAGCGCGAGAGAAAAGCTCAAGACTACGAAGAGATGCAAATGAACTGTTGTTTTCGCCATACAATGTCTGATGATCCTATCGGTCCATGATTTCCGCAGCACGTATGGGCTTGTGGAAATGACTGCGGCACCGGCAGTGCTGCGTTCGCAGCCCGTGATGAAAAAGAAGCCACCTAACCGCCTCTAACGCAGGATGCTTCGAGGGCGTCTAGATGTAAGGTCTGCTGGCTGCCGATTGCAACGCGACAGATTTCTTGGCCCCACCGGGACTAAAGTACAGAGAGACACGGGTAGATACCGCCAGACCCAGAAGGTGTTTTTTCAGGATAGGAGATGGCAATTTAATGGAGCGGGCGAATGAAACACGGCAGACTAGGTGCAAGACTCGAAGGGAGACACGGCCAGGGGAATTTTCCGCGTCTCACGCTTCAGTCTGCGAAGGAACAGCAGGACAGAACAGAAATACCAAAAAATAAGTTCGACCAAAACCCTGAGAGCTTGTGGGAACGGAGCAGAAGAATCTGGACCTATGGAGTCTAAGGAAGGAGGCGCTGAGGTAACGCAGGATGGATGAAGAAGAGGGACGAGGTCAGCCACGAGGGACGGTAGAAGCACGATAGCTGCAATACATTCAGCAAATAGCACAAACAATAATGAAATATCCAGATAAATCACATATTCTTGCTTTAACTTAAACATGCGAGGAGTTTTCCTTTACCTCTCTCCTTTTCTCTCGCTTCCTGGCTGGCTACCAGTGGTTGCTAATTCGCCCCAGAAGCAGGGGAACACCATGCAAGGAAAAGATCTCATGAAAAGCGAGATTCGATGCACGTACCAGTGAACAATCAATTTAGTAGAGCAACTTTTTGCAAAGAGGACTGCAAGCCTTACGGAGGAGCCTTCTGTGCGACCTACCTAGGCGCGTTGCAGACGACAACGAACGCACTGGGGTTGATGTTCGACCTTTCGACGAACGGAGAGCAATGGATGGATTCCAAGCACGTAACTGAGAACAATACCTATAAGAGTAGGAAAAATTAATTCATTTGGCATAATTATGCCGATAGAACAGAGTAGAACCTGGTTTCACACGCTCTGTTAACCTGGTAGACACATAACTCACCTTTGTGTGCCTTCTGCCCGTTACCACCAGGTTACCGTTCAGTGACTGTTTGACTTGCATGTAAATACCTCTGATGCTGAAGCTGACCCCCAGATGTATGTTCTTAGCAGGCTCATGCAAATATCAGGATATGGATGCAGCCCTCTATGCTGTGATTGAAAGACAGCTTGAGACACAGAGAGTTCCCACGCATTATAGGCGGGCGCCAAAAGAGTGCGAGAAGTTTAAAGGATTCGCGAAGCAGACAATATACTGTCCAAGGAGCATGAAAGGGAAGTCGTGGCGCACAAGCATCAGCACTTGAGTGTGCGGGAAGCCAAGCAGCACACAAAACGCGAAGACAGAAAACATTCATAGCGAGGGAGGCAAATGGAGAGGCAAAGATAACGGTGATGCTTTAACGTACGCCGCGAAGCTTACCTCTCTTGCAATCACCGCAGGAGTTTTGTTCCTTGATCTTGCCAGCTCGGGGGCGTACTGGTAGGGCTGGCAGTTGTGTTCTGTGGCAACAGGGAGACGGCCTGTGCCTCCGATGTATCCCCTAACAATCCCCTAATAATTGAATGCAAGCAGACGGTGAAACCCTTAAAAATTCCCAGTATGCGATTAGAGAGCGCTCTACAACTCAAGCTTCTGGAGGCGTACGTGCAGCACCGCAGCTAACTGCAGGGCACCACCGTGGGGGTGGCAGGAGTCCCCTGCCAGACATTGTGGCTTGACACTTCCTCCGTTTAGCTAGTATGTTGCTGTGCATGCACTTTGCCCTGAGAGCTTCTCTGCGTTCACCTGGCAGTCGTATTGCACCGTGCATGTGGAATTCTACACGATGTACGCTACGTCTTAAAATAAAGACAAGGAGGAAGAACCAAAGAACAAAGCAACATGCAGATGAAGAGCGAAGGCATCATGGGGCGGATTTTGCAAAAGCGAGGCCAACGGTGAAGGGCACTATGCTTCACAAAGCGCGCTCAGCTGATGCATTTCTGCTACATTTGAACCCACTTAGCCCGGAAAACCCGCTTCTGCTTGTTTTGCCCTCCTTTTTTTAGGCCGTGCTTTCGGTTCTGCTTTTGCTCCCTGTGTACTCCCTGCCCCGCCCCTCTGGATGCCTCCTCTGCGTGTATTTTGTTCTGAAGGCCTCTCTTTTCTGTTCATGGGTATATCTACTTCTATAGCGGCATGGATGACGGATCGTCCTCCAGACTCCACTAGACTCGCCTTGCTTGCTCTAGAGTGCGAGGTCCCGATCAAAGGGTTCCCCACAAACACGAAATAGCCCCAACGCAAAGCACTTGTGCACATCTGTTCTTCTGCGGATGCCATTGTCGGCATTCCACGCCTCAATGCATATGTCATCAATGAGCAGAAAAGACGAAAGGACAGAGGTAGTCGATCTAGAAACTGCACAGAAGCACAAAAAGCGGTAAAGGGTGGTGCTTTAGTTGAAGTGAAGGGGAGGGAAAATGCTTTTTGAACTCTCAGAGCTAAGGAATGGGTGGACCGGGAGAAAAGGAGATAGTGAATTGAGGGGAGGCAGCAAAAGGCACAAGTTAGGAAAAGGCAACGGAAGGGGGCAGGAGTTATCAAGAAAGCTTAAGCCGAGACGGACATGAGAGAGGAGCGTACTGCCGATTTGCCTCCCCCATGACTAGAAATCCAAACTCTTGCATTCTGTGCTGGGCAGCAAAAACCGCATTCTCAGTTGTCAGAATACCTATAATATGACTAGCCTCATAATGCCCTTATTCTTAAAATTGTTGAAGTTGCCGCAGTTTTAGTGCGAACTGATGACCAATAACCTCAACAGGCCATTGCGAAAGACGAGAACAGAGAAACGATATGCCCCTTAGTTTGTGGCACTTCTTATAGGGACTATCTGGAGTGAGTTGCCCGCGCGCCAGACACATCGATACACCCGGGATGAGCAGCAGCCCACCGAGAAGGTGTCTCCTTGTGCCAAGCAGCAACGAAAGGCCCAAGGTGTAGCCCCCAAATGTACTTCAGAAGAAAGAGAATGCATTAGCCGCAAATGCAATTCATGTGTAAAATTATGGAAAATGCGGAAGCGCCTCTATGACATCAACTTTGATGGCGATGGGCTGCCCTGTGACACCGAAACCATGCAGTCGCAGTGCATTTAAATGCATATTTAGCAGTTGCGCTAGTTGGCAACGAGTGGTAGAAAGTATGCAGCATTTTTTTGAAAAAAAAACAAGGGCAAGGAAGAGGATGAAATGGCGCCATCGTGCATGGTGATTATTAGTTGGTAGTCTAAAATCAAATCCTATGGCCATGAAGCAATACATTACGCAAAAAGTGGTAAAGGAAAGAGAGACACATACAGAATGCAGAAGAGGTGGGGGGACAGTATAATGCGGGCCTATTGCTTGGGTGCTGAAAAACCTCACTGCAGAGCTCGTTTCCGTCTTGCTTATATTTAGCAAGTATACCACAAGAAACACGGCAAGCGACGAGCAGGGGCATTATGAAGCGCGATGCAACAGGATGACCACGGAAGCGAAGGGCCTGGGTTCAAAGAGAAGAGAGGAGCTGTGCAAAAAGGCGCAGAGGGAAGGCAATGACAATACAGGCCACGGGAAGTACAAAAACAACGATGCCAAGCGAAGAGCAAAAAACTAAACTCAAGGGGGCGGGAACAACTGCGAAACTGGGAAGGTGCTGCATCCAAAATGCAAGGCAGTAGTAACAGCAATCTACTGGCACAAGAGCCTAAATACGGATGCATCTTACATGATGGAAGAAGGGACCATTTTTGTAAGGCGCGTTAGCTTTGCACGAGTCGGAGGCAGAAGCGGTTCTTGGAAAGTCAACACCCCATCCGCCCTATGTCACCCCTTCGCTTCCCCGTCCAGCACCCCAAGTAGCTTCAAGGAGGCATTATAGACGCAATTCGTGCAGCGCACAAGAGGACCCGATGATTCAAGCGGTCGAGGCACTTAGTTAGCTGCCGAGCAAGAGCTGAGCTCGCCAATATCATAAAGAAAGCGCAGGGACTAATGGGGAAGGAAGCAAAACTGCGAGTGGGCAAAGGAAAGAGCGAGTAGGCAGGTAGCAGCCCATAGGAAAAGGGATGGCAGTTGGTTCTACGATCCTAATGAAGCCGTCCAGTGCATCGATTGACAGGATGTCAGCATTGAACGCCGCACCCTCTGTCTGATGATTCTGATTATCCCGAATTTCCTCTCGACCAGTAAGCGAAAGCAAAACAGAGAGCTCACTTGTCTGCCACTACACGCGCCGATGAGCGACAAAAAGGCGGCGGGGTGAAGAGTAAAAGATTCGGCAAGTGACCAGGTGGAAAACCCAACGCAATAGGCGCTCAGAATTTCACGACCCCTAGGATACCAAGGCAAAGGTTTGGGCGCATTCATACTAGAGCTTTAGAGGTGTAGAACTGGAGACAGGGGAAAAAGTCCATGCAGGTATTAATTTTCGTCGCTGCTTGACACATTCAGCTGCAGCCCACCAAATGCATTCGGGCTTGCGGCTCGTTGAGGATGTGGCAAAGGCGATTCTACTGCCGAAGGGACCCTGAGACCTTGCAAACACCATTGCAGTCAAAATGTCCCCTTGCTTGTGAGCCAACCTGCAGTGAACACATCAGGGTGCATTGACACTTGCATGCCCTCTGGCAAGGACGGCAGGCAAACACCCGCACGCATGTATCTTTGCATCCACGCGCATTTGAAGTTATTTGTTAGTTCCTGAGCCCTCTAGCATGTCCTTCAGAATGGGCCAGACTGAAGTAAGAAGGGAAGGGCAGGAAGCCTCACTCTATGGGAGGTGCTTCTTTCCCAGCCTAACGATGCAGCGTGCTTCTAGAATACCAAGCAAGCAATACCAATTGATGGACACTGTTTGCAAGACGGCGGCGCTTAGCCGGAGGATGTGTATCCTTGCCTACAGTCAGAGATGTATGTGCTAGCAGTTCAATATGTCCGCGCCGGAAAAGAGACATGATGCTAAATCAAAGGTGAGTGACCAAGATCACTTACCCAATAAATGGAAACAACCAAAAATGAAGGAGCAGAAAATGGAGAAAGAAATAGAGTGAGAAGAAACGACTGACTGGCGGGAACATAAAGGCTTCGGGTATAGAGGAGAAATGGGTGAATAAACAAAGGGAAAGGCGTATTGTGGTGTTTGCTTAAGCGTACAGCTGAGGTCCGGCCATGTGTATGCTGAAGTGGGGATACCACACACTACACTGTGCTTTACAATGAGGCTCGGTGGAAGTTAGCAGACTATCATGAAAGTGAGGCGTTATTGGAGCCATTTTTTGTGCTCTTGAGTAAACGTGGTAGTAGGGCTTTCTGTGAAGGTAATACAGCAGTCGTGAGAAAACTCCAAATGAAAACGGAATAAAATGGAATGATGAAGTGAGGCAGGATTCGCAAGAACATGCGGCCCTGTGCGTCGTAGTGCTCGATTTGCTGTAACCGCAATTACTTTGTGGGATGCACTAGAAAAGCGAGACGCAGGCGTAAATCAACTGATGCGCTCCCTGCTGTGACGACATCTGCCATTAACTCGAGGAAAATACCTTGTTAATCAAAACGCAACAAGCCAAAAATGTCTGTAGCACGTCAGTCGCGATAAAATAATGTGATTTTCATTGCTGAGGACCGTTGGTCGGTCCAGCGTCCATTAGATCGTGGGTGTTCCTATGTGCTCTGTACAGTATCCACTTTCTTTCAACGCCAAAACCGTCCAGTTTATGATGCTTTATAGTCTCAAATACAATTATAAACGAGCTTGATTGATTCGAATAGATAATGAGGCATTCTGTAATGCTTAAACATCTGCGTTTCATGTTGAGCACCTCTGGCTTGCAGTGTGCAGACTTCAAGGCGCGCTGTGGAAGCCAAGGAGCCACCGCTGCGCAACGCTACCAATTCTCTCCCGTTTCTGCAGTAGCTTCTCGCATATTCTTGATGAAAGCGACCCTTAGCACCTGAGCGTGTTAATCCGTATTCTTCTCACGTAATGGGCGTTTGCTTCAGAAGTCTCCGGCGAGTCCTTCGGCTCAACAGCTTGCCCATGTGGCCCTAACATTGCATCGGGTTTCTGTACGCATAACAAAGCCCTGTAGAGCCGAATCTTCTCAAAACTCCACGTATTTTCTTCTCAAATCCCCACCAGCCCACCTATTTCAGCTGTCGGTTGGAGTTCTGAGCAAATACGGCAGAGCTCTCCCCGTTGCGTTAGTCGCTGGCAGCTGCTGTGGATGGTACCTCAGCGTCTCTTCTGGCATAACAGCTTTGCCTCACCGCCTGCTTTCACGTTTACCTTTTAACTTCTTCCGCTATATTGGCACGAAGGGCACGATGGGTTTCTGCACGAAGAATAAGGCCAAGGCCCCAGCCAAGCGGGCGGCGCCTGCAACAATCGATGCGCAAGAGCCTCAGTTGCTCGCTTCCCTTGTCCCCGAGGAAAAACCGGTTGAGGCCCGGGGGGATGAACACCAGGAAGAGGGGCAGGTCATGCCAACGCCCAGAAGTGGTGTTGACCGAAAAGAGCAGAGTGAAGAGGGGTGCCAAGATGATGCCGGCAGGGAACTCCCCCCGCAGGGACTCGGCACTGCGGGTGTACACGGAAACCCTCCGCCAGCACGTTATGATTCAACTGCGACGTCATGCGCTGGAATGACTGATGCAGATGCCTTAAGCCGGGGAGGCACTCTTCTGAAAAGCGAACAGCAGCAACACCAGATGGGTGCTGCCGCTGCCGCTGCTGAACGGGGAGAACATAGTAGGCAGTGTTTGTCACCTCCTCAGGAGGCAGATGAAGAATCAATAGGGGCTCCTCATGGAGCTGCAGCAAAGCAAGAGGCCAAGGCCTCGTCCCCCGCATCACCAGAGATGGAGCAGCAGCAGATGGAGGGGGCTTCCCAGTATTTGGAACCAAACGCTGAGGAGAAAAAAAGGCCAAAGGAATCACATGCAAGCAATTTTGCTTCACGCATGCAAGAAACCTTCACCTCAGTGAAGCAGAGCTTCAGTCGAAGCTATCAGAGCTTCCGGTCAGGAAATTTAGGCGAAAGTTTGAGGCAGAGTTACTCTGGCGAGTCCACAGATATGCATCCTGCTGAAAAATGCATATGTGGTGTTTTGAATGACATAACAGAGTTCGGGGAGAAGGCGATGCCTTGCGTTTTAGGGGAGCATGCAGACGCCGGTACGGAGGAAACAAGGCCGCTCCCTCTCCAGATAGCAATGCTTGTAGACACACCCGGAGGTCCCTATGTGCGCTACATCCCGGATGAGCTGGTGTGCGATGCTATCGAAATGGGATTCATTACTGAAGAAGAAGTGCACAGGCAGAAGGAGGAATGGGAAAGAAAGTATGGCTTGATTCCCATTGAATACACCCCAGCAGCTTCCTTTAATCGACAAGAGATGATCGCATGAGCAAACCCGAGGGAAGGATAGAGCTCAGAGAGAAGCTCGTCAGTGGCGTGATAAGAAGAAGCCACACCTCGTGGTGTACAGGCATAGCAGAGCACGCAGCCATCCGCAGAAAAGGAAAACCGAAAGAAAAACCAAACACAATTTTATGGCAGTTCGAAAACTGCACTCTTACTATTTATTTGCCATTGGACTGCAGGTGTTTCCTTATACGCGTGTTGTTTGCCCCTCTTGTTCTTCGGATAGTCGCCTTTGCGCTATAGTTGCCGCAAAGCGTGACACTATCGGTAAGAAACCTAGTAGACCATTTTATATCCGAGGAAACAGCACATAAGCTCATATTTCGATAGACAATATATGTACGGAATTTCAGGCGTCAGAGGCGTATACTCGACCATCCAAAAACAGCCTGGGGCTGCTCACACTGTCAGCGTGTGCCTTTTTGTGTTGGTACACCTGTCCTTGTTGCTGCTGTTGTAGTTTTTCGCGTTGATGTTCCCCCGTCGTTGTTCCTGCTTTTAGCACAGAAGGGTGTAGGCAGAGACCAGTAGGGGTTTGCTTTTTCCATGGGAGAAGTATGCGTACAGGGCGAAATGTCACTTTTCGTGGGCGGGCTTACAAAATGGAAAGACACGAAGAATATAGCGGAAACTCGCAAGGGGAAGGAAGCAAACGAAAGTTCGTAGCGCGCGACGTGCGCTGCGCGGCCAAACGTGAAAGCTGAACGAGCTTACCCTAAGGAAGCAATAGCAGCATGAACAATGAGGAAGGGATTGAGTAAGAGAGGCACGGGCTGGCCCTCCTGGAGCCACTCACTTGGCTGTTCCCAGTGCCCCAGTGACTTATTGCGTTTGCTTGTAAAGTAGTGCCTGTACATCATTTTCGGTCGGCTCGCCGTGCCGTAAAGGGTGGGCATCTGCTAATTGCTGGTGGATAACGTAGAGGCAAAACCTTCACCGTAAATTTATCTGGCTAAGAGGACCCTCATGGAAGACCTCTCATGTAGAACAATCGTTCCCACCTGGTCTCCCCCGTAGCCCCCCGAGAAACACTTTATGGACCATTACAGTGGGACGTAAGCCCCCTGAAGGCTCAAACCCATCTAAGATTCCCTTGAATTCGTTAATTGGGTGATGGAGTGCGATTTAAGCGGTGTGGAGGCCTGCTTCAATCCTTGAGATTAGTCCCAAAAAGGGCCCCTTCTCGACGCGCCCCCCTTTGTGGCTGTGAAAGACTCCCCATCAGGTTCCCTGCGGCCGCTCCTGAAACGCGCCATTGGGGGCCCCTGATGGGCCGCTTAGCTGCTGGAGAGCGCCAGAAAGTCTAAGCCACCTTTGCATTCTGCCTTCTTCAGTCCACTCGATTGGAGCCGTTGTGGAACCGACCGCCCACAGGCGCGGCGCGAGAAACGCGGGGAGGAGGAGCATAGAGACGAGGTGTGACATCGTCGGCAAAATCTTAATCCTACGTATGACGAATGGCAAGGCATGATACTGAGGATACCGACTTAAGATCGCCGAAGCCGCATGAAGCGGGGCGAGAAGATGCAAGGAGTTATGCGCAGCAGAGCTGTGGACGTGCTAGTCTTCTCTAAGGGAAGCGGTACGAGCAAAAACACGCAGCTACAGAGGCTTCGAGGCGCCCTCGTTGCGCTGCCTCCAGAGACTCTCATTGGTGCCATGTTCCTGTGCACCAGACGATGCAATAGGCAGGCACTTTCCAACGGCGAGCGAGCGCGAAAGCATACATCAGAGAAGCAAACGCGAGGAGCCCTTACCGGTCAAGAATAAGTGCCTTCAATCTGTCCTCGTAGGAGGAATACCCCCAATCGCAGAAGTACAGGCGAAAGTGCTGCAGCCTGCGGCACGCCCAAGCACCAAGTACCCACCGAAACCAAGCCACCATATTGGGGACCCCATGCGAGAGAAGAGGACCGGGGTGCGCCATCAACGAATTTCTTTAAACTTGCCTGGGATCCTCTGCTGCAGCTTGCAGTGTCTCCACGTCATCCTCGATAAAGTGGGGAACCCCCTTGAATCCCCTTGCTCTGTGGTGCTGCCACAGAGCAAGGGCTCCGCTAAGCTTTCTCTCTATCGCAGCCCGCCTCTTACCGTTGCCCCCCGCCGCCTCCAAATTGGTCATGGCGGAGAAGCAACTTGAGGCGTGCAGCTCGCCCGCGCCTCGTTGGCCCGCTGCGTCTGCCCGCTGTTCATGGGGCAACGGATGCCCACAAGTCACCGAGGAGTCCTCGCGCGCGGGTGGAAGATCCGCCAGTGCCTCCCCGTGGTGATCGTTACCGATTTTTCTGGGCCTGTGGCCTACCGGGTCCGTGCCTAGGAGAATACCGTCTACCCCTACCACGTGCACTCTCTCAAGCGCTTCTTTGGGAAGGCCCAGGGCTCCCAGGATCTTGCGAAGGGACGCGGCGCTCTCCAAGGAAGAGAAAACGCTCACAGGGCGGTTCCACGACTGTGGCGCAAACAGAAAGACGCAAAAACAGACAGCAGACACGCGTTCTGCTTCGCAGGCACGGCCCTAGGCTCGCTGCCCACCCCTGCCAATGGGGCTTCCCACATACACGTAAACGCCGCTTTGCACAAAGAGGCAGCGGAAGAAGACGCAGAAGCGTGGAGCGTCAAACTAGATAAAAGACATCACAGATCCACCATGCGCGCCGAACACGCACTCGACCGGCGCGACGTGGCGGCTCGCGCCAAAAGACTGGTGCAAGGCCGTCTATTCCCGCTCTGCTATATACACAGGTGTGGGCATTCGCGCAAAGAGAGCAGATGAGCGGGCGCGGAGAGACGAAGTACAACTCCATCTTAGCCAGCCTACAGTCGTGACGTGCTTGATGGCAGCAATGGCCGCAGAATTGAAGCCCTCATACAGCCGACGAGTAGGCCCATGAGTCGGCACTTCTTCCAGAGGAATCCTCCAGGGCGCAAGCGCTAAGTGCGCATCGGCAGCAGCTCTTCGCGCCGCAAAAAAGTGCTGCAGCCTCACACAGAGTGTAAGAGAAAGCAGCGGATGCGATGGGGCCCGTAGGAGAAAGCGGAAGCCGCGGAAAAAGCAGACAAGAGGCAAGGTGAAGGTCGTGACGCGCACACCACGGGCCGAGTGGCCGCAGAGGGGTCAAACTCGCCTCTTGCCCGCGCAGTTATAGGGTCAAAGGAGGCCAGCCATCTCGCAAAGAGGCATCGTACGGACCTGGGTAAGGCTCCGCTCGTCGGTTTTCAGCTTTTCTTTGATGAAGGCAAGAGTGCTTTGCGAGTCGGCAGGCAGGCCCCAGGGGAAGAGTGGAAAGCCGCGCCTGAATTTGAGAGTATCGCGAAGGTTCCCTGGGCTGCCGTCCGTTAGCAGGAGGGCCTGCTGTGCAGCATTCATCTCTGCAACGCTCTCCTGGTACTTTTTGAGGCGGCGGGCAGCGAAGGCATCAAGCGTCACCCCCAGCTGCTCCTCGGCTGCCCCGACAGCAACGAGGCACTGCAGCAGAGACCCTACGATGAACCCAAACGAGGTCGGCGGAGAGCCGCGCCGGAGAAGAAAGGCCACGCGCTCCCTCAGCCAGTAGGGGGGAGAGGCGAAGCGTGACTGTCGCAGCAAGCGCGAAACATTTACGGCTTCCACTATCATGGAGTGCCTAGTGTCGGCGGCTTCCGCCTCCAGGGCACCTCCTCTGAGGATCCCACGCCGTCTTGCCGCGTGAGAGCAGTCTTGCGCTGCATGGGCTCCCGCTGTCCTCGCGTCTCCCTCCGGAGCAAGCCAGCTTCCCCTTTTGCGCCTGAGCTCTTGCGCGCCCACAAACCGCTTCGCGGCCGCAAGAGCCGTTGCTGCTACCTCGACAGCGCTCAGTTGCAAGGCTCCGTGAAAGTTGATATAGTAAAAGTCATCGCTGCCACCCCGCAGGGTGGGATGCAGCTCTGTTCCAGAGTCAAACAGACTCAGTGGACCCGATGAACCCACCACGCGTTGCAACGCCCCGTCAGCATCCCGCGACAATGCCTCCCAGCGCTCACCAGCAGCAGCACAAGACGCGGCGGACGCCTCCGGAGCTGCACACGGAGCAGTGCCAACAGATGGCACCGAGTGTGGCGCCATAAGCTGGGGATCGACCTGCGGGGGAGACATCGTTTGTGGAGGCAGCACACTGTCAGGCAAACCTGGACTGAAGGATACTAGCCCAGTACGAGCTGCTGGTGCTGAGGGGGATTCTCCTGCTGGCACTGCGGCTGCAGGGGACTCTGCCGCTGCAGCCGTTGCAAAATTACAGCGCCTGAATTTTCGGCGAGACGGTCTGCGCGTCTGGCCGCGCACGTCGAGAAAGGCGAGAGCCAGTCGCCGGCCGCCCCGCTGTTCAAGGGTGGCGATCCTGTGAACCCACTGGCTCGCAGCAGGGGGCGTCTGAACACCCCATTGAGCTGGGATGATCACAGGTCGCTGACGCACCACCCCGTGGGACGAAGGGATGGAAATCAAAAACGCACACACCAGGAAAGAAAGCGACACAACTAGAGGGGGTTGAGCTGCGGCGCTGAGGCCCTGCATCAGAAAACATCGAGGTCTGCACGAAACCAGGAAGAAGGGATGGAGAGAAAGCAACCTGAAGGAATGCAAGAATAAGCGGATGCTCCAAAGGAAGTGCAATGTGTGGTCTGTAAGCGTTGGCCCAAGAAACAAGACCCGCCAAGACAAGGGCAAATCAAACAGAGGGAAAATAGAGAAATCGGGGGAACGAGGCCGAAGGCAGGATATCCAGGCTTCCCAACTGCTGCGTTACTATTTGCGCGTGCATTTTTTGATTCTGCAAAAGCCCGTCTTTATTTTCATTCGTCCACATTGGTAGTCCTTTGAAATCCTGTGCCGCTGCGTGTAAAGTCCGTCTTGCCCATCGGCCCTTGAAATTGAGAAGCAGCGGAATACAGAATAAATACCCTGCATTCTTCCTGTTATCAGTACATAGAATAACCGGTTTTCTAATGAAACGGGGAAATAGGGGGGGCTGCATGCCCGGTGACCCCGTGGCTGCTGAATGGAACCTACGCAGGTACTGTTACTCCAACACCTGAGCCCTCCTTTCAAGCACAAGAGCTACCTTTTCCTCTAGAAAGGAGCTTATGGACGAAACAAGGGATGACAAGTTCACCGGGTATGCACGCGGAGTCGACAAGCCGCACCATCACTGATTTGGTAGAATCCAGCCCCGTTACTTCACTTGTAGTTTTCCTTTTACCTGTTTGATTACGTAGTGTTCGTATGAACCTCCCCCAGCGCATATTCCTCTGTTCGCCTCCTTCCTCTATATGGCAAAATTGAGGCAAACATTTCTTGAAATTCTCCGGAAAGCGAACTGTGGGTGAAACGCGACTTGAAAGCGCAAGCATCACAAAACACAAGCATGGATTGGCCTACAGGTCTCAGCGCAAAGCGCTTAACAAGAATTCGTAAAGCTTCATCTAAAGTAGATGAGAACTCAAGAGATTATTTTTTACCGGTCACGGTAGAACTGCTTTGTGTAGCGCCCCCTCTAGGGTCTCCTTTGGTAAACAACGCCTGACGCACGCCACACTTCATAGGAATATTGATTGTTCTTTAGGAGAGCTACCTCCGTCCCTTCCTTCACCCCTGACAGCTTCGGTAGAGGCAAGGGGGAGAAGTAACGTGCGAATTTGTGCACGCGCCAGGCTTCCGAGAAGTTAAAGCTAGTTGCTCATAACATCTAGCGCATGCGCACACAACATTGAGCCTTGTAAAATCTAGCAAACAGTGCTATTCAATCAATGAAATGAAGAAACGGAAGAACCAACTATTTCACATTTAACTGATCCTTGGCTAAATTTACTAGTGGAAGAGAAAGCCTTAAAGTATTACTTAGCCACATACATCGCCCCTACCCATTTAGAAATATGCACTCCCTTGTTCTGTACCTGCTCGTCATAAACAGCTGCAGAGTGCAGGAAAACGGAAGAGCTCTCGCACTATCGTCAACCCCCAGGCAACCAGATATGCAAAAACAGTACGGCGAAGAAATGCGTCAATCGATGAAGTGATATCGCAAGGAAGACATGCACTAACCACCAATGAACCAGGGACCTTGCACATACGATTACGGCAACACGATATCTTGTTGTCCTCCGAGCGCTGAAATGTGTGCGCCTCCTGGTACGATCAAGAAAAAGAGAACTAAATTGATGAGCAAAATCAGAATGCGCACTAGTTCACTGGTAACTCCGTTCCCCGCATAGCAGAATATCTGCCTGCAAACACGCCAATTGCACGTACCATGGTCGAGTTCGAGGCCCTAAGAGGCAAAAGCAAGAATCTAGGGAGGGCCTACATGCGAGTACCTGCGCATATTCTGAATGTAGACAAACCTGCAAAATGATAGCCGGCAACTTTGCAAGCTACAACCAAAAGTAGAAGTGAGTATGATACGCAGAACATACACGAGAGCGAGCGGTAACCAAAAACAGCGAGGAACGCAATCCAAGGCGACTAGCGCTGTCAAGTAAAGAGAGTCGCAAATTTTCCCGCACGCAGCCACCCACGCCGCTGCTCCTTCGTCAATCACAGGTTAACATTCCCATCACCTTTTCTGTAGAGCCTCCCGGCTACAATACGCTTAGCTCTCAAATTGCGTCGCCCGCCTCCACGCGAGTCTATTACCTACGCATCAATAAAACCAAAATCTGAAAGGAGCTTTGGAGCTTTTAAAGAAAGTCTCTATCGATAGTTTTGTGTCACATGCAAGCCGAAAAACAATTGATGCAACAAGGAAGATCTTCGATTTGCGGCAGGTTGACATATGGTCCTCGTCGCCTGGTCTCAAACTTCTTGGTCCGGTCACCTGTGGGGCGCATTTGTTATGGCCTGCCGAGCCACCAGGACAAGTCTCCAGGCTCGATAAACGCAGCCGAATGCCAGTCATAATAATTTCGTGTATAAATATCTCGAGCTCTGCGTATGCATATTCTTCTGCAAGCCATTCATTCTATGAATCCCTCCACCGGTAACGGCGGCTGCCAACCCCGCATTACCATGTCCAGGCGTGGATTAGGGGTTTTCCAGTGTCGACCATGAAAGCAGCAGAGTAAAGGATCGACGAGTATGCCGCTCTAATTTGAGCCCACTCAGCTCAAAGAGCAATGTAAAGCCAAATAATTAGATTTATGTGACAAGAGTCTTGCATACTGCAGAGGTGTGGGGTTGGTGTACCCTGTCTGCGCTCTACCTCATGAATGGTTCTCAGTGGTCTTATTTTGTGAGTATGTGGAAGTGCAACAAAGGCACGCCAGCACTCACTCTAAAAAACGCTAATAAGCTTCTGTTCCTTATCCTTAATGACGCTGCTGAAAAATCTGCGAAGCTTTCCAGGCATGAGTTAAGAATGTCCAGGCGACTATTGGAGTGCTCAAGCTGTTTCAAGCAAAGGATGGAATACGCATCTCTGCTGTGTTCGACAACAACGTGACACTATCGAGGTTTCTGACTTTCAGCATCTCGACAATCAGGTGTGGTCAGATAAGGATAAATACTTTCATGAACGGGAAGGCTTTGCAAGGGGCACACTTCAAAGAAGTGCATGACTTTGCTTGCTGAAGATCTGCGCATTACAGTGCATACTCCCTGCCGCGTAACGGAGTCAATAACAGCAAGAGACAGTCATAGCTTTTCTGATAAATTTAGAAGTTTCCTCGGATGGAAACGATGAAGGGGTTTTGCTCAAAACGGCAAGGGACAGTAAAGGAGGGATGCACCAGCAAGTGAGTTATTGCTTTGCTTTGTATCAGAGCATGCCAGCTTCAACGCAGCGGTGCTGATTTATTTGCTATACTGGATGTTGGTATTTGCAGCGGTTGCTCTGGTGTCATAGCCGCCGGGTATCATCTTGGGACACGAGTGGCTCCGCCGCACAAAAGTAAAGGACAAAAGCGTCCCGACTGCTTGTTGGCAATCACGTTGGTGATTTCCTTACTGAACTTCAGTGTAGAGTTGTACCGCAGAGGGCCAGCAAGCCAGCGAACAGCTCTAAGGTTATCCAAGGCATCAAATTTTCGATGAGGGACACTAAAAGCCGATGGTCGGTATAAACAATAAACTGAGAGCCAAATATATAGTGCCAGCACTTTTTCATGCCCTTTCATACAACTAAAACGTACTTCCCTCACTGGGTGCGGCTTCTGAATTTTGGCAAAGCGAGGACAGTTAAACACAATTTTCCGGTCTTTCGAGGAACCCTCATTGGATTAGAAGAGAATGGTACACACAACTATGTCACTAGCATCTGATGCCAGGAAAAAATGAGGCTCATAATCGGGCAGCGTAGGTACCGAAGGAGCTGTTACGGCTGGCAAGCTTCCCTGCTACGGCATCAGCCTCCTTCGTCCAGGTCATAGGCAGCCTTTTCTGAGGTAGATTACTCAGACATGCAGAAATCCGGTCAAATCCAGGGATGAAAGTAGGTAGCATAACACAAGCGCAAGGAACTTCGCACTGTCCTTGCGGGTGCATGAAGGTAAAGTTTGAGCTTTGTACGTTTAACTTTTTGGCCGATTCTGCAGTTTAAAGGCATAAGAACACATATTACTTAGAAAAATGGGTACTCGCATGACACTGCTCTCACCGAAGCCGCTGTAGCGCACGTCCTAGATGCTGTAACTGCTAATCAACGTTTCGACTAAATCATATGACGTCGTTCATAAAGAGGTCACCAAGTTGTCTGGAATGGACTCAGCAAAATCTCGGGCAGGTTGACAATGCATTACAGCCAGATCACTATCGAATCCAAACGGCCTTCAGGTATTCTCGAGTTCGCTAATGCGATTTTGGAGCGCCATGTTGTGGCTGCCATCAAGGGGAAGGGGGACGTGCACGAAAGCGTCTGTGAGGCCAATTATAGTTTTTAATGACTGTCAATCCGCGTAGTGTGTCAAGTAGTTCACCAGTCTGGAAGATTGGAAGTTTCTACCTAGCAGCAATCTATTTCAGTGGCATAGTTTGAGGCATACGCGGCATCTTGTGTCCTTTTTTTGGCACCGACGCCTGGCTACGCCCAAAAGTGCTGGTTGGTTCCTGTATTTTGCCCTTTTGCAACAAATTATTCTCGTGTGTTTCAATCTTCTCTGCACACTGTGGGGCTTCGATAACGCGGAACAGAATTTGGCTCTTGGGGGGATTCGTTTCATACGATGCGCTGGACGATCAACGAGTGACCAGCCTGCTGGCAACTCGTCAAAATTTGACACATCCACTTACTCTTGCTATCTCTTGGCTAAACATTCAATAGAGTTTTCTAACAACGCCATTTACAAGAACACTACGGCGGGACGCACGCCATCGACCGGCACTCCCATGATAACGCCACGGTGCACGGGTACAACAATGGTATCACACCCCATGCTGATGAGAACCAAATTCAATTTTCAATAGCAGCTGAGCGCCGTATCTTTTACACTCCTTGTGTTCTGCCGTCCGTCAGCAAATCTGAGTACTGGGGAATGCACAAAGGGTGTGACCTGCAAGATTGCGCTTCTGCACCCCTGCCTCGGATAACAGGTCCACTTCGCATTCAGCAGCAAAACGCGCTAGCAACTATTGGTCATTAATGTGAGCTTCTGCCAGCGCAGAGTTGACTTGTGATGGTTCTTCACTGCGGATCTGTCCTCTGCAGTGCGCTGCACCCTGCGTGGGAGGTGTTTTGTTTCCTGAATGCGCCTTCTTCGCACGCAAATTGTCTATCGTGCTTGGTGCTGTTGTCTATGCTGTTCGGCTTCTGGCATGCGCTCTCTGTTCCGGGCTATGTCACCTAGTCTGCCATACATAAAGCCTTGAACTGCAGTAGACCCTACAGGCAAACGACTATCTCTGCATGAATAATGCCGCCATCAACGTGCTTCTCTATCCAACAAACATGCCGTTAGGAGCAAGCCTTCATTTAGGGGTACAGAGCGAGGTGCATTCTCAACTGCTTGGTAAAATCCTCGAATACCTCTTCCTCTTTGCTGCCGTCATGCATTTTTGGCGGGCATAACCTCATCGACGTATCCATAAACATCTTGTCAGCTCAATTTTATGGCATTCTATCAGCTTGTCAAGATTTGCGGAGCCGACACTAACTCACAGGCCGGCCGCGGCCCCCGCTGTTGCACTGTCAGCTGTCATCGCCGGGGGTGAATTTTCCCCAACTGTTGCCATGGATCACCAGAATTTTTGAACCACACAGTAACCTGACCGAGATCAGAGAGCTGTTCCAGAAAAATTGGACAGCACGCTGCAGCATTCACACCCGGCGGACGAGCGAAGAACAGCTGCATCGAACCATGAGCTGCTACCAAGTGTTGCCCTTCATTTATGTCTTCCGCAGGGAGATATTTCATCCCGAACCCTATACACAATTCATAGAAGCTTATTGAATGTTTTCGAAAGAGACATTCCTTCATTTCCCTCGCCAGCCGAAGATCCCCCCATCAGGGGAGAAAGACGGCAAGCATGCGCGTAGGTGTACAAATTACGTATTCCGAGCTTTCCAAATTAGCTGTATACAGCAGCTAGCGTATACCCACACAGCATGTCTAGTTCTATGCAATTAATAAAATAAACGAATGCGCAAAACAATGCACTATCTCTACTAATTCATGGCTAAATATAAGTGTAGGGAAAAGTTTTACTGTATAGTACTAGCCCGCTACACACGACACCACCCTCTGCTGTATACCGAATTACGCATATGGAAGTTGCCTGCACAACCGCTCCATGGGAGGGCCAAATACACGCGCATCTGGGTCTTTAGCTCAGCCTACTCGTGATCTACATGCCCTCATAAAAATGTATAAAGGCATGGAAGACTGCATGCTTCACGCGTGGCGTTTTGTGCCTGTAAGTCTGCGGGTTTAAAATTAAAAAGTTGAACTCCATTATCAGCAACGGTAAATGCACCAAGGAAAGTCAAAAGAATACTTGCGAACTTCTGCTCGTGCGAAGTGAGCATGCATACATTTTTGATAGCTGCCTTTTGCTATGCATCAAAAAATATCTTTAAAATGTTGTGGCGAAGTGTTGCCGTGGGATGATGCTCAGTGCGTTGTGCAAAGGGCAAACAACCCTAACATAGAGAAGGGAATTCCGACCTTTGTAAGCGTATGATTTGAGGGGTGCTGTGTCGAAGAGACCTCTCTGTAGCAGTTTACCCTGCTGCAGTCGCTTCTCCTCGGGAGACCAGATGGCGTGTACAACGCACCTGTTTTCCCGAAATTCCGCAATTGCGGTTTGCCCCGAGGGCTATGGGTGAGCAGTAGAGTGCGGCTCGTGCTGGGCGGCCTCTCGGACGATTCTCCTTAGGATCCCCAGCTTCCGCTGAGCCAGCTGGTCAAACTTGTGCGCGAGCAACGCATCTCTTTTGATGCTCCCTGGAATTTCAGGCGGCAGCGCGTCGTCTGTGTCGTATTCGCTCTGTCCTTCCTGCCGCTTAGGATGCTTCCTCTTTCTGCCTGTCGCCGTCACGCCTTCTGTCTGGCTACCCTTACAAGAGGCGCTCCAGCGACTTACACCTGAAACCCCGGAAGCCCTAGACGGCCCTTGCAATCCTCTACCTTTTGGCGCACGCGTGTTGTTGCTCGCTCGGTTCAGACGCCTCGAAGAAGAAGTGCGAGGGGTAGAGTCAGAACGGGAAACGGAGGACGCACGACTAGAGTCCTGCTGCTTGTCCTCCGCCTGTATCCTCTGGTGCACGAGCGACTCAACTGTTCTGCCGCTCACGCCCGAACTGTCAGAGGATGCTGATGAGCGAGGAGGGTCGGAAGCCCACGTACTACTGTATATATACCGGTAAAGAAGAAACAGAAATCCAGCTGCGCCGACGCATGCACATGCACGCAAGGATACCTATAGGAATTCACGCACAGGTAAACGGAATGCCTCCACAAACCTACGTCGATCGGCCACCACCGCCAGTGCTTCCTTGAAAGAAATACATGCAAGATAAATACGATGGTCAAAGCTTTAGAAGGAAGAGGCGCTGCACCGAAGGCGGACACTCACACTCTGAGCGCTCCTCTTGGTAGCGACGACGGATGCTATCCAGCGAGGCTTCCATCTCTTCGGCCTGTTTACGGAGGATGGCCTGCTTCAAGAGCGAAGCAGAAGCACATAGAGCCACGGAAACAATGGACACTCCGGGGGAGAGCAGGACGCTGACAAACAGGTGCATGGAAATAGAGCGAGACCAGGAGGCTGGCGGCAGAAACAGTCCATCGGTGTGTGACACGAATTTGAAAGGCATTCCACTAAAAATTGGCATGTCCCCTTTTATCAGATGGGAAAATAAGCGATGAACGTGAAAGTTTCACCATCTTGCCGCTATCTTTCATTTGCCTCGCCACAAACCACAGCGTCTGCGTGCAGCACAGAGCAGTACACAGGGTAACTGCGTGTTCGTACGCGAGAAATCATGGGAACGCAGCCTCTGTACCGAGCAGAAAAATGCATCGATCTTAAGTTTGGGAAGCTAAAGACTGATTGGCGTTGTCTGGGGGGAGGAGAAGATTATGAAGCTCGTTTGCAGAGTCCATCTCTGGCATGTCCACGCAAGAACAGCGGGCAGCACCTTCGAAGCCGAAACAAAGCACTCACAGCAATTCTCGATCGCTCCTCACTAATTTGCTCATACTGGGAAGCCAGGATCTGTAGGCTTGCGGCTTTTTTGTTGCGGATTTTGATGAAACGCCGTAGGGGCCCCCAGTACTCGCAGTAGCGCCTTCCGGCGTCTCCCACAAAACTAGCAGCAAGAAGTGCGGCAGAACTACACAGCGCCAGCAGACCCAAAAGCAGCAGTAGTAGTACATCCCACCAAGAAATCACAACCGCGAGCGCCTTCGCCCCCTTTTCTGTGTCTTTGCTGCTGCCTTCTCCGCTCAGTCGATTGGCACTCTTGGCTTCTTGCGGCTGCTCCTGCCCTCTGCCAGTACGCCTTGTAGCTTTTAAGGCTGTGGAAAATGTCCCTGTGGTGCTAACTCCCGATTTTCCCGCAAACTCGTGAAGCCTTGTAGTGACAGCAGGATGTGGGCCCTGCATATTTGACCGGTCCACTTGGTTTTGAAGGTGTGCTCCATGCGGCCCTTTGGGCGCATTTGTGACCCAGAAAGCTTCATCGTCCTTGCAGCTTGCAGCTAAAACCACAAATTGCAGAAGCAGGAAAGCCCATTTTTTGCGCATTGCGGAATGAATGAGCGAGGAGATCGAATCCGTATCATGCCTTTCACTTCCACGGATTAGCAAGTAATTACTAAATTACACAAGGAAAAGCCCAAAACACTGATAAATGAAGGTTTAGTCCCGAAAAACACTTTCACGCTTGTTTCAATATGGGGGGCCCTTTTAGGCGGGCGAGTAGAACTCGCGGGGCTTAGGCGTACAAACGACTGCATTGGCACCTGGTAGATGTAAACGCGGAATTGTGCCTTCGAGTCCAGTTCTTTTTGTTATCGTTTTTGCTTACTTATTTTGAAATTACTGACCTCTTGAATTCTTATTCTTCTAAGGATGAGTACTTCCAGTTTGCTTCAGGTGGCCGCGCGATGCGCCCACAGGGGGCCCTCGGGAGCAATTCCATCATCACTGTCTTTTGTTCCCCTCGCTCATCGGGGAAATAAAGTCAGGCACCTTTCTTCTGGATCGACCTCCTCCGTCACCCACTGTCCCGTGCAGGTGGGCCGGGAGAAAGAGGGGCACGTAGCAAGGGGCGCGTTTACCGGCAATGGGATGTTGCACACCGCAGCAGCTGCATCAGCATTCGATATTCAGGGAAAGATTCCCGTTCAGAACCCTGTGGTGGAGCTGGATGGCGATGAAATGACGCGCATTCTGTGGGCTTGGATCAAGGAGAAATTAATCCTGCCGTACCTGGACGTCCATCTGAAGTACTTTGACCTTTCCCTTCCCCACAGAGACGCCACCGAAGATCAAGTCACACTGGATGCAGCGGAGGCAATTAAGCGGTTCAGCGTTGGCGTGAAGTGTGCCACAATAACACCAGATGCCGCAAGGGTTAAGGAATTCAAGCTCAAGCAGATGTGGAAGAGCCCTAATGGAACAATACGGTAACCTTGGCTGCTTTGTGCGATCGTTGTTTAGATGTATTCTTTGTTCCCCCTGTTTTCTCTCGCTTACTTCGTTTCGCATATCATCATGAAGGATGCAAGTGGCGCAGATATAAGGGCTTCGTATCATGCCATCCTATGCTGCTATCCCTCCCTCCCTGCTACTCTTTTACATGACTTTGATTTTCCTGTTTTTCATTGTAAAACATCATCGACCCAAAGCCAAGCCCGAGCCTGTTTCATCTGGAAGTGCACATGATCTCAGGAACATTCTGGACGGAACCGTCTTCCGTGCTCCCATCTTGATCAACAACGTCCCTCGCCTTGTGCCGGGGTGGCGGAAGCCGATTGTTATTGGGCGCCACGCGTATGGCGATCAGTACAAGAGCAAATCCTTGATATGTGATGGGCCTGGAGATTTCGAGATCGTTTTCAAGCCCAAAGATGGGCGGCAAGAATTGAGAGAAACAGTCTTCAGCTTTTCAGGACCAGGGGTAATGCTTGGAATGTACAACACTGTGGAGAGCATTAAGGGTTTCGCCATGAGCTCATTCAACTTCGCCCTCGCCCAGGTGGGGAAACCGTTTGTGTCTTTGCAGCACGAAAAGTAAAACTGGCGGAAGGAAACGCTGGAATGCCGTTGCCCCTTTTTTCTAGTTTTAACCTTCGTTGTGCAGTTGCTTTTTTTTCGCCCGTGACTTTGGATTAGTGACTTGTGACTCTTTGTTTCTCACTTTAGTGGCTTCGTAGTGCTCATACTTTTAGCTGAATTGGTGGACGTGTCCGTCAACTTACTTCAAGATCCCATCTCGCTATGTTTTCCTTCTTGCCACAGCTGTGGGCAGCCATGTCTTTGCCCAGAAAATGCCCTTGCGCTTGCTGCTCGCGTCTCAGCATTTTCGCACATGCAGAGGGAGTAGAAGACGCATACTGTTCGGTGATATCGTCTCTTGATGCTTTTCGTGCTCCTAGGATCGGGATGTGTTTGCAGAAAATGCCACTGTACCTGAGCACTAAGAACACCATCCTGAAGGAGTATGACGGCGTGTTTAAAGACATCTTCGAGGAAATCTACAACTCCCATTTCAAGCAGCGATTCGAAGCAACCGGAATATTCTATGAACACCGATTAATTGATGACATGGTGGCACAAGCCCTTAAGTCAGAAGGCGGCTTCGTGTGGGCGTGCAAGAACTATGATGGAGATGTACAGTCAGATATTGTCGCCCAAGTGAGAGGCCTTTTCATGCAGCAAGCGGCGGAGGGAATAATTTAAGCCTTTTTCTTTTATTTGATCGTTGGTTACTTCTGTTTATCAAGTGGGCCTCTGTGCACCTTCGCTCTACCATTGCCTCTCGCCGTAGTGGCTTGCTTTGTGCAGATACTGTCATGACGTGGCTCCCAGTACGCAGGCAGGAAACCATGTTGATTTCCGTCAAAATACGCTGCCACGGACTGGCCACACAAATGACCATATATCATACCTGTATTCGTGTGCTCTTTCAGGGGTATGGTTCCCTGGGGCTGATGACATCTGTACTGGTCTGCCCGGATGGCAAGACGGAAGTGAGCGAAGCGGCTCATGGAACAGTGACACGGCATTTCAGGCAGCATCAAAGAGGAGAGAAAACATCCACCAACCCGATCGCATCAATTTTTGCGTGGACCAGGGGATTGGCACACCGGTAGGAGCTCAGCCTTCCCTCCGTTTATCCCACTTTACTCGTCTTATCTCCCCCCTTGTCCTTGTCCAATCTTTGTTGGTTCTGAGGAGGTGCATCGTCTTGAGTTGAGGGCATTTGTCTATATTGTTAGCCTTGCCCCGTGTTGCCGACACATCCCGACACTTTCTTTGTTGCGGATTTGTGGTAGGGCTAAATTGGACAACAATCCACGGCTTGAGCAATTCTGCTTGGCCTTGGAAAGAGCGTGCATTCAGACCGTTGAGTCCGGGGCGATGCCTAAAGATCTGGCGATCTGTGTGAAGGGCGCTGATAACGTAAAAGTACGGTTGACAACGTGATGGTCTTGGCCATAATTTGCTCTATCCCCGCTTTGCAGGGGGAACATATGGCACTGCGCGAAGGGCCTGCAGTGTGGGGGTTTTACGGTGTTTCTCTTTTACTTCTTGCTTATCAGCTTCTGCTGCTTTACGGTATTCGCTACGTATTCAGGCGAGTGACTATCTGACAACGGAGGAGTTTATTGATGCAATTGCCGATACTCTGAAAACGAATCTGATCACGCATCAGCCGCCGCACAGCTGCCAAGATAGCCGAGGGAAACTATGCAATCCCAACTGGGATCACTATGCTCCTTCAGAACACAACTCAGATGTCGTAAGCAATGGGCAGATTCCCGACTTTTAAACGAATGTGGTTTCAATAGGTCCATTGTGAGAAATCCTTATAAATGGCACGACATTGCGTGCTCTGTGGTCCAGCAAGTTTAGAGGCCAGCGAAAATTACTTGAAGTCTAGTTGCAATATCTGATGCTTTGTTTGAAGAGCACGCAATGATAGTTCTTCCTGTGATATGGAGGTAAAATTTGCTGGCTCTTCGGCAGCTTCTCGATGTATATGTGGATGCTCAGGACGATCATGACGGCCGCACCAAGTGAAGAAGTGAAATACGGCACCAAGGCGAATTGAGGTGCAGCAACAGGTCAACTGGCAAACTATTTTTGTTCCTGCCTTGCTCTAGACAGCAAACGAAGGCGGACTGTGTGGGTTTTGCAACAGGAGACGTTTTCCGCTGCCTAGCTTCGGAATTCGGTACCATTTGGGGATTATATGACCTATATGTAAAGCTCAACCTTGGATGTGCTTATTTGCTTGCATCTTCCATCCTACCGAATGCAGCAATGTATCAGCTGCTTATATTGTAGAGAGCGCACAGTATTACAGGCTACACAGTGGTCAGTTGATGATTTCAACCTCTTGCAGTATTGATGTGCATTTGTTTCTATGGCAAATGTATTGAAATCCATGAGACGAATAAATTGCAAGGTCGAACAAATATCTGCACCGAGAGGAGGGATTAAGAAGAGGTGAGTAGAGAGCGAAGCGTAATCGGAGAAGCGATTGATATCGTACCGCTTCCCTTGTCCTCTTCCTCTAGCTCTCTTTGCGCATCCCTAAAGCGAGTAATTATTGAGAAACAAGCGCTTCTGGGGGTGAAGCCCATAAATGAGTCCCTCATGAGATGAGATGCACAGCTGAGGCAGCACACCTGTCGCGTCTTGTACATGCACAATTATGTTTTACTTCTAGATGCCTAGAATGCTGAACTACACATTACAGTAAGTATAGGGGAATTAGCTGTAGATCAACGGCATGTCGTAGTTCAAGTACGTAAGGCGAAGCCCAGATTTTGTCTTGCCTCGCTTTTCTGTTGGTTACGAGGAATGTTCTTTAGTGCTCATTATGTTTTGGCTGTTGCACGCTAGTGCAAGTGTTTTCCGCCAAGCTCCCAAGCATTTCAAAATTAGGCCCCATTCCTCAGGAACCTCGAACGGAGGAAAGTTCCCACGTGTGCCGCCAGTAGAACAGCATCATGTGGGGAACACTCGAGTGTTCGCTTTCATCAAACTCTGCCCTTTCTCTTTTGTGTAAACGCTGCACCTGTTGGCTTGTCCGGATGCTTTGGAGGGGGAGGGGGTGGGCCTTAGCGGAAGACAAGTGGTCTGTCGTTATGCTGACCGAGCCAAAGAATCCCTTGCAGTACCTCTCACAAGTCCTGCGTAGAGGAGGATGGGCTCGTAGGTGCACCACTTAAGGAGTGTTGTGTCATGTCAGAAAGGGATAGAATGACAAGCACTCCCGTCCATCCTTAGCTTGATCCATTTGGCCGATAGCCATCCGTGCGCAAGGCTGCGATGAGCACTTTGCGTGCTCTAAAATTTCTCCTTTCTTTTGACGTTGCCTTGACACTACCTCTGTTCTCCCACGGAGCTCCATGAAGCCTCAACTGCCCTTGCACTCACTTCAGATCGTCCCTGCGCGATAATAACTCCTAGGGAGGCGGGGCATTTATTGGACCGCGCCGCAGGTGGCAATGCATTCCCTATTCTTCACACAGATAGCCGAATCGGCCTTTTCCAAAAAAAACTCATGCATCCCCCCATAACTATCACCCAGAGCATTTTTAACTTACACTTATGGAATGCTCTATCCGTCGTGCACATCCTCCTTTTGGCTCAGATTGTGGAGAACCTTTCCTTTAGGGTCACTACACAAGGGGCCGTCTGCCGCCCGTGCCGAGAAACTCCTCTCTCTAGCCGAGGGACAATCCTTAGGACATGCTGGAAAAAAAGCAGTGTTGTTCAGATGTGTTGGTATGCGTTCACCCCAGAATAGGATGAGAAGAACCTGGTGTGTGCCGTTCTCCTGTCTTTCATGAACGTCTCTGTAAGTATACTTATAGAATCACAGTACACTGGGAATGCTTATAAAATATCTGAGCTCGCGCTGCTGATGTACTGAAGCTCTGCCTGATAACTATGCTTAGTTCACTACTGATTCTCTTCAAAATATTATTCTCCCGTATGATGAGCGATGGATACAGATACACGAGTAGTGGACACTGCGAGTCGGGCAAAGCGCTAGGGGGCTGCGCTGCCACCTCGCCACTTGGCGAGGAATGAACATTTTTGGGGACTGCCTAATGCATTTGCTGCTGCTGCTTCGGCCGCCGCTGCTGCTGTTGCTACTGTCACACATCTACGATGAGGTACCATCGTCTCAAATAACGGGGGAATGTGCACGGGAGGCGGGTTTGCAGCACATAGCACTGATGCTGCAGCTCTCGAATAATAGCAATCGTGAAATAGCAGAAGAACATTACGGACAGCGCGCGAAGGTGGGTGGCTACAACTAAACAGATATCTACACAAACGAGTACCTGCTAACCTAGTGGCACGATAAGAGACGGGCAGGAAGACTTGCAACCGGGCAGCTGTGTTCACGAGTCGATAACAACCTCCCTTTTATCTCCCTTTTCTTTTTTATTCTTGCCCCCTTTTTTGTGGGTTTCATGATCATTTGCATTAGCAGCAGGAGCAGCAGCAGAGGGCTTCCGTGGCTCATGATATGCTTGGCTACCTCTTTTGTCGTTTGCAAATGAACGAATGCGCAGCACCTCGTCGGGGGCCGGCCTCTCGCAGCGACTAATTCCCCAAATCTTCTCGGCGTATTCCCGCATGCAGCGGTCCGTCGAAAACTTGCCCATGGAGGCAGCCGCCTGAAAAAGCAACACGCCCCAAATCCGCAATACGAGCTAGTGCAACTGCTCAGCCATCCCCGTTTTCGCATCCCCTTTTCTGCTTCAGAGCTTGTGCCAAACACCGAGCTTTACGCAACAGCACCCAAGAGTGCGGAGGTCGCTCAGTCTATAGTCTTTATAGCAGTGCCAATTATCTATCGCTGCTGCGGGTGCTAAATTGAGTGCACCACGTAGCAGGTGATGAACGTCCAACACACATCAACAGCCACATTCATGGCATTTGTGCTGATCGCGAAAAATGCGGGAACCAACCGACCTTGATGGACACTTTCCACCAGGCATCAGGATTCTTGTAGGTCCTGTCAACCTCATCCTGCGCTCTGCAGTAATCCGGGAAGTCGTGCTGCAGCAAGTAGAAGTCGCCGTTGTTTCCGTTTCCATTGTTGCAGAGCGTGTCCAGAATGCTGCAAAAATCGGCGTGCGACTGGTGGTCACCGCATGCCAAATTGCCCGCGCGAATCCAGTCAAACACCTCGCGCATGCGGTGGTCCATCGGATACGAGCCATTACGGGCCTGCACCATAACCGCCAGAACATCGACACCACATGCAGTCCGGAATGACAAGCAGTGGCTGCTAAAAGATGAGGTAAAGCAGCAAAGTATGAGATAGAAAGCATTAGCACACAGCCACATCTTCCGTGAAGAGCAATATTTCACACCCGCTGCCAGCTAGATCACTCCCAAGGAACTTCCTGCGCGACTCATGAGCCTTGCGCGTCAGAAGGCCCGCGCGCTATTTGGCCTTGAAAATATTACTCATTCAAGAAGCGAATCCTGAGGATAGAGCTCTCATTGGCTCTCCGAAACGATTTCGCTTTCGTGTATGCCTCACCCGCTCGCGGATATGTTCGATCTCGTGTTCTTTTGCACCAAATATGAACATGGTCTCGTCACCACCCTCCTCTCTAATCTCAATGTTTGCACCATCCAGAGTACCAATAATCAACCCGCCGTTCATGACGAATTTCATGTTGGAGGTTCCAGAGGCCTCAGTGCCGGCAGTCGAAATGTGCTGAGAGATATCGCTAGCGGGAATAATAACTTGAGCGTTCGAGACGTTATAGTTCGGCAGAAACACCACCTGAAGGCACAGAAGGAGGATGTGAGTATATTTACGGAATGCTCGCCCCTAATTCGGTACCTCATGGCTCTGGCTCGCCGTGCCAGCATGCCGACAAAACGGTTGCGCAATCCACTCATGAGAGTCTAGCAAACCACGACGCGCGCGATATACAGAGAAAAACAGCTACACAAGAGCTACCTTGAGATACTTGTCAACATCTGGGTCGTTGTTCACGATCTGTGCAACGTTGTTTGCCATCTTGATAATCGACTTGGCCGTGTAGTATCCTGGTGCTGCTTTCCCGCCAATGAGCGACGCGCGGGGAACCATATTCGCCCTATCTGCCGGCGACATGCGTTTGAGCGACAGGTAGCGGTGGATGATGTAAATGATGTTCAGCAGTTGCCTCTTGTATTCATGAATGCGCTTGACCTGAATGTCGAATAACATGGTATCCACGTCGAGTTTCACGTTGCAGCGCTGCTCCACCCAAAGGGCAAGACGTCTTTTGTTTTCCTTCTTAACCGCCGCCCATTCAGCTCGGAAGGTGGGGTTGTCGATGTGATTCATGAGGCCCGCAATCATGTCCAGCTCTTTCAGCCAGGAGTCAGAGCCTAGCCAATTGCTAAACAAATCCGCCAGACCACGATTTGAGCAGTAAATCCAGCGGCGAGGAGTTACACCATTCGTTACATTCAAGAATTTGTCGTGTACGCCCTGGCGGGCGTATAACTCCACAAACTCAGGGAAGAGATTCTTTTTTACTAGTTCGCTGTGAATTGCTGCGACACCGTTGACGTGCGCTCCCCCAATGACGGCAAGATTGGCCATGCGAATCCGTTTCTCGCAACCTTCTTCATAAATGGACATACGCCCAATTTTGCTCCAGTCGTCGCCAAAGACCTGGCGTGCCTCATTCAAAAAGCGGAAGTTGATTTCATTAATAATTAACAAATGCCTGCAGGTCCGCAACAGCAAATCACAAGTCCCCGCAGAATGCGATATAGCAAAGGAAAAGTGCGATGGATCGCAAGTGCCACCCACAAAGGTTAACTAGGCCAATACAGCAGACCGCGTCAGCTGGCGAGGAGACCGAGCATCTATTGAGAAGGGAACAAATCCCCTTCAGTGCTGCTTGCCTTGGGAGGAGCTTCGCAATAAGGTCGGCGGACCACTTTTCCAGCGCCTCTGGTAGCACTGTGTGGTTGGTGTAATTGAAGCAGCGTCTGGCCAAATCCCAGGCCATGTCCCAGTCCAGGCCTTCAACATCCAGGAGAATGCGCATGAGCTCAGGAATCGCGATTGTGGGGTGTGTATCGTTCAGTTGGCACTGGATCTTATTGGGCAGTTCCTTCCAGTCTCGGCCAGGCACCTTCTTGAATCGTCTCAGAACGTCTTGGATAGTAGCACAGCAGAAGAAGTATTGCTGCTTCAGACGCAGCTCCTTGCCCTCCACCGTGTTATCATTTGGGTAGAGGACAGCGGATATGGACTCGGCATTCTGTCTTTCACGCACCGACTCGAGATAGCGTCCCACGTCGAAAAGGTGGAAATCAAACTCCTTACTCGGACAAGCTTTCCACAGGCGGAGGTTGATGGTGTTATACGTGTCAAAACCAGGAATGGGTGTGTCGTAAGCCATGGCTTGCACGATCTCTCCCCCAACCCACTTGCTCCTCACCCTTCCAGTCTGAGGATCGCGGTATTCTTTAACGCTTCCATAGATGCGTACTGCGTACGTACAGTCGGGACGCTCAATTTCCCAAGGGTTCGAGAGCGTCAGCCAGTAATCTGGGTATTCCACCTGGCGTCCGTTTACTACCTTCTGCTCAAAAATGCCATACGTATAGCGAATACCATAGCCCCAGCAAGGCAGGTTGAGCGTTGCCATAGAGTCAAGAAAGCAGGCAGCAAGACGGCCTGTACGCACATTTCAGTACACACACACGCACGCACACACACACACCACTTCGGGTGACTGCTGTTTGCTTGCACTGTGTGCAAAGAGCGACAGCTGAGCGAGAATGCAATGTAGAAGACACCTGAACACGTGTATCCTTGAGTGGATCGTGATCGGTAAAGATAACAACGGGACGCGACAGCGACTGACCAAGCCCTCCATTCCCCAGGGCAGGGTCGTGCTCGAACTCGTAGAGCTGCTCTAGATTGAATCCCAGATCGGTTAGCGCCGTGCGGTAGTTCTTCTCAATATCCAGATTTACAAGCGCATTTTGGAAGGCTGCGCGAAGTCACTCAATAGGTGTGCACACACGTTGCTGCTCTGTGTATGCAAGGCATATCCGTTCAGCTGGACTCCTACGTCACTCTTTCGCGCCTCCCCAGTTAAGAACAACGCATGGCCATGCAGGGTGTAACATGTTCGAATGCCTGAAGCCTTCGCATTCTGTGGACCTACCACGGCCCAGCAAGAACTCCAGGGATAGGTAATAAGCCCTCTTCACATCCTTCTCGTGAAAGAAGGCGTTTGTGTCGTTAAGGGTTTCAATCAGACGGTCTCGGACCGAAAATGCGGCCGCGCGGTAACAGGACTCAGGGTCGAGGTTAAAGCGTGTCTTCGCCAGGGTATACTCCTACGAAGGCAATTGTGGCAGAAGAACTTCGCGAACGTCTTTACGAGTCAGCCAGCCCGCTTCTGAGCCTAAATCATCTCAGAGTAGGTGTACTGAAAGTTCCAGGAGGGGGAAAGCCCACTGGGTGTGTCTGCAGTGGATGTGAAACTTACAACGTGGTTTACGATGCTTCTCTGGATTGAGTGCACGTCGGAAGGCAGGTATGTTTCCATGAGTTTCCATAGCTTCTCTTTCTTGTTGTCTGCATGAGGGTCCTCTACAACGTTGTACATGCCCGGAATTGTCCGCGGCACCATTCCAGTCAACTTTGAGAAAGAGGCCTTGCGCTTCATTTCCCAGTGCTGGTTGGCATCGCTCGTGAACACATCATCGCCGCCAGACGCCATCTTCGCAACTAAATACTGACTTCAAGGGCAACAACAGAAATAAGCTGGGCAACGTGTATTTGAAATCGTTACCAGACCCCGCCGAATGAACAGCACCGATCCGTGGTGACGCGACGGAACAACGGCTGGCACCCGGATCAAGCAAGGGCGCTTAACATGCAGAGATTTTTGCAGCCGCTCTACTGCAAAGAGGCAGAAATTCGTGAGGCTAAATTAGAGGTAGATTCCGCAAATGACTGGCTTGCTTCTAACCGGGTGTGCAATGCAGGCTGTGTGCGTGCACCAGTCTAGGGCGGCGGCGTCCCACACAGGGTGCTTGCGGTGTACATACACCCCCAGTGACGAAGTTTCACGATAGACTAATTCACGCCATCTTCTCATGAATCGTGACTCATTGGCAATCGCTGAGCATTGCAATTTAGCTATGCTAGTGGATAAACAAAGCCCCTGTGCATCAGGAGACCCCATTCTCCTTGGTCGCTGGAGCGGAGCAGAGATACAAGACAGAATGTAGGTACCGATAACGCATCTGGACATGTTTCAGCTCAGCCTCTTTCAGCACAGAATATAGTACTATGGCATGCATCCAGCATTGCTAGGAGCCAGGATCACCTGAGGATCGCTGGCGGGCCCCTACAGTAGCGAAGACCACCTCGTTAGAGCATGTATTGGGTTCTGCATTCCTGCTTTTACACTCATGCGCAATGGTGATCAGTTGCGTCCTTCAATAAACGTGTTGTTCCCCTGTCGCCCCCAAAGGAATCCAGTGCCTCTGCGCACCAGGAGGGTAGTACTAGCCAGTGTAGCGTGCGAAATGATTGCTGCGTTACCCTTAGATTGGTGTGCTAAAAAGTATTTAAATTTAATATGGATTCGTTTTAACTGGTTTTATGATCAGCATGTCCGCGCGTTGTATCCGGTGCAGGGAAAATCTAACCCTCGAATACGAACCGGGAGTGTGGCGGCATGCGGACTTACCTTTGTGCATTATCTTTCCTACAATTCTGCGCAAGGCCTCGAATAAGTCACTGTTGCTCCTTCTTCTTCTCAGCCAAGATAAGTGTAATCCATGAAAGGGAGTGAATGTTTCCTTTTTCCAGCAACCTATGCAAACAAACCAAGACTGAAATACATTGTTCTGGTTGCGGTTTTGCCTATCAGCTCACGACAGCGAGCGTCAGAAGTGCTGTTGACTTGCGTATGAGGCTTCTTCTCGGGCTATCATACGAAGGCTGAACTCCAAGAGCCATAGAGGGAGCAGCATCATGCATCAGGAAGCGGGCTCGTGTAAGCTTCATCGAAGGCCTCCGTACGGAGACACTGAAGTTAGACTCAATACAAAGTTTAATAGAAACTAGTGGAGCTATTCTCAAGAGATCCAAATCCGTATCCTTCCCGCGCCGCTACAAGGTTCCGACGCCTGAGGAGAGGGACAGGTTGAGAGCGCTTAGCTGCACGCGATAAGCACTATGAGCATTTACAGCTAGTTGCGCGTAGCACTTCGCGCATACGCACACATTGCAGTATATAGAGCTAACGATTCGATGTGCTAACTACATATACAAACAGCCAAGCCAAAAAAGCAACCCTATACTCATCCTTAGTAAAATATAACAAGTGTACAGAAAGCATTGATGAATAACTTAGTCATTACACCTCCCCCATGCAGTTTTAGAGGCGCATCGTAATGTTCTGTGCCTAAATGTCGAGGACAACTGCATGCAGGACAACGGAAGCTTCTCAGCCATGTCGCCATACCCCATATGAGCAAAGACATTAAAACAGTTTGAATGGGAACAGAAAATGTGCGAGTCAAGCGCTTAAGTTCAAAGAAAGCGAAGAAAGAAATGAGGGCCCAGCAACCAACACTTTTGGGATGACGTAATGTCTCGCTGTCGTGGAAGCGCTGAAACATGTTAATATCATAATCAGGATAAAAGAAGACAACAAAACTATGAAGGAAGATCAAAGTACGCACTAGCTCAACAGTCCCTCCGCGTCTCAGAGCAGCAACTTCATGCAAATACACCTGGTGCATGTAGCATAATCGCTTGCAAAGCCCCGCAATAGGTAAAACCAAGATTGGAAGGACCACATAAACGCGAATGTTGCGCATAAATCTGGATATGGGGAATGCCTTTAAAATAGTAGCTGGCAATATTCAAAAGCAAGACCCACACACGCAGGTAAGGGTTTCGGGAAGAGCATGCGCCGAGCAAGGACATAAGTGCTAGCTAGGAACGTTAGGACTACGGTCTACGGCCATGAGCATTGCACACAAGAGCCGCAAATGCTTCTCACGCAACGGAGTGCTCTTCTCTCAAACATGTAAGCTGCCGTTCGTTATCTCATTTCTCTTTAACCTTTCATCTACTGTGTCCTCAGTGCTCAGTAGTCCTACCGCCCAGCTATTTCACCGTTTTGTGTGGAAACCCTGCCTGCATGCAGGTCTCTTCGCTAAGCGGTCAAGTCCGTAGACAATTCGAGAGGTTGTCAAAGTTCTCCAGGAAGCCTATATCGATAGTCTTTTAAAACAACCAAATAAGATGATCAGTGCAACAAGAAAGATCGTTGATTTGTGTGAGGATAGTAAGTGGTCCTTGACACCTCGTCAAGAGTACTTTGTGTAATCAGCTGGCGCAATCGAAGAATGACGAGCCACCAGGACCACGTCGCCGGGCCCGAAACACACAGCCGACCGCCGCCAGTCACAATATTGTACTTGCCTCTCTTCAGCCGTGTACGTACCTTCACGCATGACAGAAAGGTACTCTCTGGGTCCCTCTGCCGGTAGCAGTAGCTGCTGACTCCCCATTACTACCTCCAAGCGTGGATTGGAGAGGAGTTTTCCAGTCTCGACCATGGAAGCAGCAGAGTAAGGGATCGACGAATGTATTGTTGTATTTTGAGCCCCGCAGTCCCCAAAACAGTGTTATGCCCAATCATTGGATTTGTGCGAGCACAGACTCCCAAATACAGGAAAAATGTAGGGTTTGTACACTCCATCTGCCTCCACCACAGGAATGGTTCTCACTGGTCATATCATGGTAACTGTGTGCAATAATCAATGAAGGCACGCCAGAACGCACTAATTAGCCTTGATTTCCTATCCGTTATGATGCTACTGTAATATTTGTGAAGCCTACCAGACATAAGTCAACAATGATCGGGCACATTTCTGAGCGCTGACGCAGCTGGAGCACGGGATGAAATGAGCACCTTTGCTGTGGTCGACAACAACGTAGGTGCTATCCACATTCTTGACCTCCAGCAGTTCCGCAAGCAAGTATATTTAGATAAGGTTAAAGCCCTTCTGGAACGGGAAAGCTTTGCAAACGGCAGATTTTAGAGAAACGCGTGACTTTGGCTGCTGAAAATGTGCACATTACACTGCATACTTCTCCCTGCCGCGTGACGGACTCCAGACCAGAAAAAGGCCGTCCGAGCTGTTCCTAAGTAGCTTGAATTTTACCATGTCCCGGAAAGAAACGGCCATGCGCTCTGCTTAAAACGGCACAGCACCGTAAGGTAGGGATGTATAAGCGAATAGGTCGCTGCATTGCTCTGAACCAGAGCGCGCCAGCTTCATCACTGTGGTGCTTGATTTATTTGCCATTCTGGAAGTTGGTAGTTGTAGCGGCTGCTCTGAAGTCAAGCGCAAATGGAATACGCAACAGCTATAGAAGCGAGGGATTATTATGGGTCATAAGCTTTTCACCGCACAAATTCGAAAACCCCCAGAGGGTCTCAAATACTCGTCGGCTACCACGTTGATGATTTCCCCAATATACCAGTGTTAAATCGTACCGCAGGCAAGCCAGCGACAACTCTAAGACTTTGAAAGTCAGCAAGACTGTTCGTGTGGGGGACTTAAGAATGGTGGTCTCTATGAACAAAAAAATGACTACAACAGATAGTAAAATTACTTTTTCACGCCCTACCATAAAGCAGGGAGCTTCTTTTCCCTCACTAGATACGGCTACTCGATTTCGATGAAGCGAAGGCAGCAACAGGCAACTATTCGGTGTCTCACAGAGCGCTTTGATACATACCGCTACGCCTCTAGCATCAGCTGCTAGGAGGAAAAGACGCTCCCAGTCAGGCAGCGTAAGTTCCGGAGGATTTGCAAGGCTACCTACGAGCTTCATTGCTGTGGCATCAGCCTTCTCTGACTAGGTCAAATTTGCCTTCTCTGAAGTAGATTAGTGAAAGGAGCACGAATTTGGCCGAATGCCGGCACGAATGTTTGTAATACGATGCAAACTCATAGAACTTCTCAGTGTCTTTGCAGGTGCGCAAAGGAAAAGTCTGCTCCTTGTTTGCCATAATGTTTGCCGAATCTGTATTCTGCCTTGCAGCCAAAATACACTGTCGCAAAAGTATGATTGATCAATAAAGAGTAAACTCAGGCATGCACTCACATACTACTTCTTGTCCCGCAACACCTGGAGAGCACACCGTAGGTGCTGTAGGTGCTATTTAACGTTTTGACTAATCTTAAGACGTCGTAAGCGTAGCAAGTCTTCATGCCTATTTTTGGAAAGACTCAGCGAAATCCTGATAAGCATGACGTTGCAGTTCAGCTGAGTCACTACCAGCTCCAAACGGCATTCTGGCGTCTGGAAACCTGCTAGGGGAAAAGCGGATTACCGTCTCCTGCGTGTCACGAGGGTGAAGGGGAAATTCGAAGAAGGCGTGTATGCAGTCAAGTGTAGAGGAACTTGTCGATCTGTGTAGCGGCAAGTGTGTCACTAAAATGGTGCCTCAGAAGCTTCTGTTTTAGGAGCGATCTTGCTCAGGAGTGTGAAGATGAGATGCATATGGCACCTTTCGTCCTTTTAGGGCAACAGAACAAGTATGTGCTTGAAATAGCTGGTTAAATCCTGTGCTTTGCCCTGGTGCAACAAATTATCTGGTGTCTGCTCAATCTCCTTTGCATGCTGTGGGGGCCAAACGATTCCGCTTAGCATAGCTGGGCGCTACCCCGGGTATCAGCGTAACACGATGCGCTGGACGACCAGGTGGCAAGCCTGCCGGCAGCTCGTTGTAATATACCGCATCCGCGAATTCCCAATGTCACTTGGCCAGACTTTTGATGATGTTTCCTAATAATCATCCCGTTGCAAATTCACAGCGACCGGACGCACGCTAAGAATTGTCTCCCCTTCAAGCGCTGCTGTGCCACGTGCATGAAGCTTCTGGCTGATCGTGTTGATGTATCGATTCTATACGGTTCAACATACATGCAACCAGGGTTCCTAAGTGGCCGAAATATACTTATGATTCGGACCTATCGTCACACGAACCTCCACAGCGCTCAGATACGTCTGAGTGCGGACCTCCTACTAGGTAACCCATGGCATACAGAGTTACGCCGTGGTGCACGAGTCCAACATAGACTTCACATCCAATGCGGATAAGATCAAATCCCAATTGTCAATAGCTGCTGACCGCCGTAGCCTTTATTCTCGCGTTCTGCGGCCCATCAGCAGACCTGAGTCCTAGGGACTGAGCTACGGTGTGATCTGCAAGATTGCACTTCTGCACCGTCATCTCGAATAACAGACCCACTTTGCATCCAGCTTCAAGAAGTGCAAGCCATTATTGACCATCATTGCAAACTTGTATCCGTGCAGTGGCGACTACTGGTGGGTTCTCAACTGGGGTTCTGTCCTCTGTAGCCCTCGTTTCTGCGTTGCAGCCTAGGTGGAAACCGCTCTATTTTCGAGATGCTCCTTCTTCGCAACTGCCTGCTTCTGCTGGACTCCGCCCTATTCTCCACGTTCTCTGGCTTCTCGCCTGCGTTCTCAGTTCCTGGTTGTATGACGTAGTCTCCCACAATGGAAACAGGTGTGTTGCCAATGGGACGGGAACGTTAGAGCTGCTTAAGGATACTCATTTTCTCTGGCTTCCGTTATTCGTCTAGCTTAAGCTTGAATATATGGGCGGTTGACACAGCCCTAACACACATGAGCTCTAAATCTTGACATAATTCTTCCTTCTTAGCGAACGATGCCGAAATTGTGCTCATTTGCTCCTGGAATCACACGCAGTCCTTTATG
Organism: Cyclospora cayetanensis; assembly: GCF_002999335.1. Lineage (NCBI taxonomy): Eukaryota > Apicomplexa > Conoidasida > Eucoccidiorida > Eimeriidae > Cyclospora > Cyclospora cayetanensis. The sequence continues at coordinate 11,363 of NW_020312156.1, read as the reverse complement.
CATAAAGGCCTTGCTGGTTGGCTGCTTAATAATTGAGTGGCTGCTCTTCCTGCGACCACCTGGCGTGTCACGTTAAGTATACCGGAGTTATGTTAATGATGACGCAACTTCTAGCCTACGCTATATCTTTTGCAGAACAAACTTTCATATTTCCCGATATGGCGATCTCTTAGAGATCTTTCTTCTAAAGCTTTCTCAGCTCTCCCAAAATCTTGCAGCTGTGCTGGTTTCTTAATAAACCGACGAGTCAGGGCATATATAAAGGCTTGAACTGCGGTACTTGCTGCAAGCAGACAGTTTCCTCTACGTGATTGAAGGCATCGCACAAATGCTTTCCCCTTCAATATGCATGCCTCGAGGGGAACGTCATTCTTCATCTACTGAGTACATAACGAGCTACCTCTCCAACCAACTGCCGAATTTCTCGAGTGCTTGCCCGTCTTTGAAGCCGCCATGTGTTTCTGCTCATCGTAACCTCGTTGTCGCGGCCGCAACCATCTTATCGGCTAACAAAGAATGCCGCTTTTCTAACTGTGAGACTAGTGCGTCCACTTTAGCTTGCAGTCTTGCCTCCGTTATCTCAAGAAGCATCCTGCCGCCGTCAACTTCCATCGCTAGGGGTGTTTGTTTTTTCAGCCTATTGTCAAAGAAAATCAAATTATTGGATCACTAGAAAACTTTACTGAAGGCAGGCAAGTGTTTTAGGTAAACCTGTGTCCCACCGCATCCACAGCCAGTGGAGGAAAGGAACAGCTGCATCAAACCATGAGGTTCTTCCTACGGTAACGCTCCATTTAAACTCTTCAAAGGGAAACACTCCACTTCAGACTCAATGCACACTAAGTAGAGCGTCATTGAGTATTTCCCTGGAGAGCCGTACCATTTTCTTTCCCACGCCCCTTAAAGTTCCCGACAGAAGGAGAGAGGGACAGCTAGCGTGCGCGTAGCTGCATAAACTAAGCACTCCGACCATTCGGAGTTATCTGCGCACAGCAGCTGGCGCGTGCGCATGTTCCATTGTTTCCTCGTGCATCGAGGTAGCGATTATCTGCATTCGATAAGCCAATCTTTACTGATTCTCAGCTAAATATAAATGAAGTAGTAGAAATTGTAAATATGCAGCATTTTCCGCTAGTCAGTGTATTGAGTTTGGAAAGGGAAGCATGACGTAAATGAGGCGTTATTAAGCTATCCAGGAGCTAGGGATCACATCCCTTTTCACGAATTTACCTGTTCGAGCGTGAGCACCGAGTTGGCGCACGCACAACTTTATAGGTTTCCGAAATGCAGTAATTTGTCCTTAGCTGTCAGCAATTTTGTACACCAGAGCATGCTGTCTTTACGTTCATGGTTACAGCGCCCTAGAAACACTTCGCCCGTGCACCCCCTTATACGCGTATACGTCAGGCCCAACGAAAGCCGTGACACGATTGTATGGCCAGATAGGGTAATGAACTTAGCACGGTGGGCTTTTACACCCATAAAGTCGAGCAATGTCTGCCCTATGCCGGAATCAGGTCCGTAGGGCCGTGCTAAGGCAATCGCACACGCTAAGTTCGACGGAGTTTGCCTTCTGCTAGACGCTACTCCGCGATCCACAGAGCCGAAGGCCTTGTAGGTTCTCGATGATGTTTTCAGAACCGTTGGTTATGTTTGCTCATAACACTCTATTGAATTTAGCTTATTGCCACCGTTTCGTATACAATTATCTTGTGGAGCGGAAGCGCTGTGCCACATTCTAAGCATTCCCGTAGGTAGCAAAATAGCGCAACTTCGCTCGACAGCAACCATGCAAACGTTTTAAAACACGCCCAGTGTTTTCTGGAGCCTAATATTAGCTACAGATTACGAACTGCAGATCTAAATATAGTGTAGCCTTTTCATGCTGGTAAAACTTCAAGCCTAGACCAGATATATCGCCTCTATCCAGTCAGAACCGTCACCCCAGGCTCTCGATTCCGTCACAGGTTCTCTGTAGGCAGGCAGCCGCATCCATGCATTACTGTGCAGTGTGATAAATTCAAGCCCTGTTGAAGTTAAATCTTCATGTATAACTGGATAAGGTAATTTGGTGGAGGGGAGGAGTGAGAGACTCCCAGACCTGGCGCTGGTCAATGCACAGCTTGTCGCACACCCGAGGAGTGGCTCAGCTAGCTTGAGTCGATCTCATGTCAACTGAGCTCCCGCATTCACATTTCCTGATCTCCTGTAGTGGGATTCTTTCCCTTTGTTACTTCAACAATTGGCATTTCTTTTTTCTTTTCGAGCAAATCCTGCTCGTCTGCCTCCTGCAGCTCACTGGTGTTGGGCGCTAATATCGCCCCCAGCTAACTGCCTTTCACAGTGTCGCTCCCCGTTCTGGCTCATGAGCCAATTATCCACCTAAATTTTGTTCCTTGATGATTAGTGCTACTGTAGTGTAGCGCGAACAAGGGTTTAAACGTTGTCGTCTTGGCGGCGACAATGCTGCAACGGACTTCGCGATGGACGCTCTGTGCGACTCTCGCTGCGTTGTATAGCAGTGCAAAGACGCAGGGTAAGTTTATTTGTGCTGAAATAGCTTTTGTTAAATCTTCTTACTGCTTTTAAAGTGCCACTCGACTTATCGCACGATCGTACATGGCGAGTAGCCTTTGCACGTTATGGCAACAACAGTTGAGCTGTATGCCATCTGACTTGCGCTGCTGATAATGGTAGGAAGTCCGTGAATGACTCTCGCCCTGTGGATTACATGACGCTACAGACTGTGTACCGGCTCGCGTTGCATACTATTCAGCACTCTCCGCCGCATGACACTTTAGTCAAGCCGCATTTTTATGGGTCATGATGCGGCTCGTAGGAGCTGCTGCGCTCGCTGTTTAGGCAGATTAGCAAACCCGACATTCACATTGTGGTGTGCTGTTATTCAGGCACAGACTTGAACGAGTATACTAAATGTGCATGGGGCTGGGCACCCTGGACCAACTGCGACCCGAGTACAGGTCTCCAAGAGAGGCATAGTGCAACTTGCGAGTCATGGGTTGAAGTTCGGGAATGCAAAGAAAATTCGGAATGTGAGTATTTGTCTGTTTGATTAGATCCAGGCGCCTGGCCGAGTGTCGTTTATTGCATTTGATCCAGTTGGGGGGATGGCGAGGAGTGCTTTTTCTGCGCATGATGATGATCCTCTGTGTTGTTTTTCTGACGTGCAGGTGGCGACTTTTCGCCATGGACGCCAGACGATGCGGGCTGTAAACCAGGTGTCTTTCAGACTCGCAGCAGGTCAGGGTGCTCTAATATTAAGGAGACTAGGGCGTGTGCCCTACCCGATACAGTGTGCAGCGACAATTGGACTGAGTGGACATATTGTGACCACACGCACTCACAGGAGAGGCACAACTCCACCTGTAATATGACTGAAGTGCGCGAGTGCAACATGTCGGCAGATGATGTCACATCATGTAAGTGCCCTAATAGGCAATTCACCTACTGTGGGCACGAGAAACCAAGCTTCAGTGTGCACATTGCTAGCTTGCCTCCCGGCTTCGCCGTCCTCAGGCTTTTGACTGTGCGCGGCTGTCTTAAATTGCAGGCGGCGAGTTTGTCGAGTGGGACCCCCCGCTTTCGGGCAAGTGCACTCTAGGTGGCACACACACAAGGTGGCGCGAGAACTGCCCTGACCGTAAGGAGGTTCGCGTATGTGGAGCATTGAAGTGCGAAGAATGCTCCCCCAATGCAAATTGCGACCCCATTCTTGGCTTGTGCAGTTGCAAGCCGGGCTTCAAAGGCGATGGGCTGACCTGCGTGGAGTTCAACCCCTGCGCCCAGGATCCTTCTCCGTGCGACAGCCATGCCACCTGCACGCAAGACGGAAACGATGCAATATGCCAATGCGCGGATGCATGGAATGCAGATCCCAGTGCTGGGACCAGCAACAAGCCGTGCGTCGATGTGGACGAGTGCGCGAACAACACGCACGAGTGCCCAGCCCACTCCACCTGCGAGAACACCGACGGATCATACCAGTGCAACTGTATGCCCGGTTACGAGCAGAGAGAGGATGGATCCTGTGTCGACATCGACGAGTGCGCGGGTAATCACGGGTGCCCAGAACACTCAACGTGCAAAAACACTGAGGGGAGCTTCACCTGCGAGTGCAACACTGGCTACGCCGGAGGCGCGAGTGCAGAGAGCCCGTGCGTGAACATAGACGAGTGCCAGGATCCAAACATTTGCTCTGCGAATGCCATCTGCACGGACACCGACGGGTCGTACACCTGCAGCTGCCCAGAAGGCTACTCCGGAGAGGGCAGCCGGGAGTCACCTTGCTCCAAGATCGATTTCTGCGCAGACCCCTCACTGAACAACTGCGGAGCCCATTCCACTTGCGTCAACACGCTTGTTACCTTCAAGTGCGTCTGCGACACTGGGTATGATGGTGCCGGCACTCCCGAGAACCCCTGCATGGATATCAACGAGTGTTCCACAGAAGCACCCGCGAACGATTGCAATCGCAATGCAACTTGCACCAACACCGATGGTTCCTACACCTGCGAGTGCAAATCCGGTTTCACGGGCGAAGGCTTGGGAGCATCTGGCTGTACCGACATTGACGAGTGCGTCGACTCGCCTTGCGACGCTCATGCCGCGTGCTCCAACACGCAGGGTTCTTACGAGTGCACGTGCAACACCGGATATGAGCCCGTTTCGAGTGATGGCCATGAATGCCGCGACATCGACGAGTGCGCAACGGGATCCGCAAGTTGCCACGTGTCTGCACGATGCGTGAACACCGACGGCAGCTACGAGTGCCAGTGCTTGGAGGGCTTTACCGGCGATGGGAAGACGTGCAATGACGTTGACGAGTGCACAGCTGATACGTCTCCGTGCGGCCAGCACTCAGCTTGCCAAAACACCATTGGAAGTTTCGCGTGCGAGTGCAAGCCAGGGTATGGCAGCATGGACGATCAGTTCAACTGCTTTGACGTTGACGAGTGCTCCGACGCAAACACTCATATCCCGCCAAACTGCTCCTGCGTTAACACTGACGGCAGCTACGAGCTCGCGGCGAACCCTGGTTACGAACTGCAGGACGCCCAGTGTGTCAAGATCGACTTCTGTTCCCGCGGCGCATGCAACAGCTTGGCAACTTGCACAGAAAACAGCGAGGGAACCGCCGCAGTTTGCACGTGCATGGCCGGCTACGAAGGTGACGGCACGGCCGAGGGGCAGTGCACGGATATCGACGAGTGCACTAGAGAAAACGACTGTGCAGCTACGGAAGATGGCGGCGTTTGTGGAAACACTGTGGGTTCCTACGTGTGCACATGCATGGAAGGATATGAACAAGATGGAAATGTTTGCAATGAAATCGACGAGTGCGCCAACGGCACACACAACTGCCACGCCTCTGCGACTTGCACAAACACACCTGGTAGCTTCGAGTGCAAATGCAATGAAGGCTTTGCGGGCAGCGGCACTGAGTGCAACGACATTGACGAGTGCTCCACAAACGCCGACGACTGCGGCGACAACACGAAGTGCACTAACACCATTGGCAGCTTCGAGTGCGGTTGCCTTGATGGCTATGAGAAGCAAGATGAAAAGACATGCGTCGACGTTGACGAGTGCACAAATGACCTGAACAATTGCTCGGTATACGCCACTTGCACCAACACCGATGGCTCCTATACCTGCAAGTGCGACCCTGGCTACGAAGGCGACGGTGTCAAGTGCGAAGATATCGACTTCTGCGGACAAGCACGTCATGATTGCAACCAGCACGCCGAATGCTCTGAGAGCGACGACAACACGACCTTCAAGTGCACTTGCATTGCTGGGTATAGTGGCGACGGCCACGGCGAAGACGGCTGTCAGGACATCGACGAGTGCGAAGAGGAAAACCCGTGCGGGGAACACACTAATTGCACCAACACTGTCGGAAGCTTCCAGTGCTCATGCCAGGAGGGCTTCTCAGGCTCTACGGAGCTCAAGACGCTCACATGCGTGGACATTGACGAGTGCGGGGACACGGCCAGTAACACTTGCGCCATTGCCGCGGATGGCGGTGTTTGCGAAAACACAGTTGGCAGCTACACTTGCTCTTGTCGCGAAGGTTACCAGGGAGACGGCCACAGCTGCGTAGACGTTGACGAATGCGCGAGCTCGCCATGTGGTGGAAACACCGAGTGCGAGAATACGGCTGGCTCATTCATTTGCCAATGCTTGGAGGGATACCAACGCGTTGATGAGCAACGCTGCGAGGATATCGACGAGTGCGAGAACGGGACTGCAACGATTCCCGCCAACGCCATTTGCGAGAACAACGACGGCAGCTACACTTTCACGTGCGTCGCTGGATACCGCCTTGTCCAAGGAGCTTGCGTGAAGATTGACTTCTGCGCCGAGAAGGGATGCAACGCACACGCGACGTGCCATGAAAACGATGAAGGCACCGCGGCCATCTGCACATGCCGCAGTGGGTACGAGGGTGACGGCGAGGGCGAGAACGGATGCACTAACATCGACGAATGTGCAACCGGAAACCCCTGCGAACAATATGGTGATGGTGGTATCTGTGTGGACACTGATGGGTCCTTCGAATGTGAATGCACAAGCGGATTTATTAAGCGGCGTTCGACCTGCAATGATGTGGACGAGTGTCTAGACGGAAAATTGAACACCTGTGCTCCCATTGGGGGACAATGCACAAACACTATCGGGTCGTTCACTTGCGCATGCCAGCCCGGATTCAGTGGGAATGGCCACGATTGCACGGACATCGACGAATGCGCTACTGCCACACATAACTGCGACCCCAACGCAACTTGCGTCAACACTGTCGGCAGCTTCAAATGCACGTGCAATAGTGGCTTTTACGGCGATGGCAGTTCATGCGAAGACATTGACGAATGCGCCGACCCGAGCAAGCACAACTGCGACACGCACAAGGGGGTCTGCAAGAACACCACTGGCTCGTTTGCCTGCGGTTGCAAGGCCGGATTCAAACTGGGCAGCGATGGCATTACTTGCGAGAATGTGGACGAATGTGCCGCCGGGACTGCGGTTTGCAGCGACAACAGCTTCTGCGTCGACACTCAGGGTTCGTACAAATGCGAATGCAAGAACGGCTACAAGCAGGAAGGCGAAGAATGCGTGGATGTCAATGAGTGCGAAGACGGCGTCCACTCTTGCAGCGAGCTTGCCACCTGCGCCAACACCGATGGCAGCTTCACATGCACGTGCAATGAAGGCTACCAGGGTGATGGCCGTACCTGCGAGAAGACTGTTGGCCCGTGCGATTTCGCACCCTGCGGTGTCAAGGGTACTTGCGAGCCCAACGGCGAGAGCTATACCTGCATTTGCCATACTGGATACCACCTTGTCGAGGGCATCTGCCAGGACATTGACGAATGCGAGGATTTGACGCACAACTGCGACCCGCATGCTACTTGCGCAAACACCGATGGTTCATTCACTTGCACTTGCGGATCTGGGTACACCGGCTTTGGTACGACTTGCCAAGACATTGATGAGTGCGAGGGCAATGCTGCGAAGTGCGACATCAGTGCAACTTGCACCAACACCCCTGGCTCGTTTACCTGCACCTGCAATACCGGATTCGAGGGAGACGGTTTCACCTGTGAAGAGAAGCCCATGCTGCCGGGACAGCAGCATTGCAGTTCTTGGACAACATGGAGCAAGTGCACTGGAGAGTCGATCTACAGCACACGCCAGTGCATCGTCCTGCCCTCCAAGAAAGAACAACGACTCTGCCTGGGAGCTGAACCAGAGAAGGAGGGGTGCGGCGAGTTCAGTGAGTGGTCTGACTGCAGTCACGTTGACAACACTTCCCGTCGTCAGAGAGAAAAATTCGGAGAAGCCGGTTGCGAGGATGCTGAGGAGATCCGTGAATGTGAAGATCCAGGTGCGTTCATGGATAGTATTAGCCGATATTTCGCACACGCCTACATATATATGTATGTATACACGCACCCAAATGCACAGCGAATTCTGCACTGTAGAAAACAACGTATGCCTCTCGGAACAGGACACTTCAAAGCTGCGAGCATGCAGTTCCGGGGTGAAGGACCACGGTCGTAGTCGTGCAGTGTGGGATCGATAGTTCGGGTGTCTGTCTTTGCGTGTTGGGGCGGAACGCTACAGAAGTCGAGGCGAAATGCGAGGCCTTTGGCGAATGGTCCGAGTGCGGCACACCGAAGGAGGGCATTCGCACGAGAACTCGTGGCAACTGCCCAGAGGAAGTCGAGTTCGAGCACTGCGAGATGCCCAAGGTTCCTACCCCAGCGGAGGAGTGTACAGCGTTTGGACCGTGGAGCGCCTGCCATGCCACCGAGAATGGAGTTCTTGTGCAGACTAGAGACTGCACGAACGTCACCCTGCAGGAAAGCAGAGTTTGCACAACCGTCGATCCCGAAACCTGCGGAGCGTGGACTGAGTGGTCCGAATGCAACTTGAATAAGCAATACCGCGTAAAGGGGGACTGTCAGCATGTATACGAAGTTCGCAGCTGCGGAGGTAAGAGACAATGCGGCATTCGTTTTTCTCTGGCATGAGCACCTGCTTTTGGATAGAGTCAGCAGTAGGGCGGGTGGGAACCATCCACCCTGCTCGAGGTGTAGCGGTCTCTCCTTGTGCGTGCGAAGCTGTTGGGGGTGTTGTGTATATGTGCGTTGAGCACTACTCCTTGGCGTGCGTGCCGATGAACTTGCTTGCAGAGAAGGTTGAGAACGAATGCAATTGGGGACCGTGGGGAGATTGCGTTTTGGCAGTCGGCGACAAGTTCTACAAGGGCCGCTCCTCTGATGAGTGCGGCCGCATTGAGATGCAGCAGTGCGAGCCACCCACCACTGCGCCGGAAGGGGAGTGCACAGCGTGGACCGAGTGGTCTGCATGCAAGGACGGCGAACAGTCGAGGCAGTGTATTGACTCGTCTGGCCAGGAGACACGCGCTTGCTCCACTCAAAGCGAAGAGGAGGATGCCTGCAGTAAGTACTGCACGGCTACGCAGCCTGTTTCGACAGGCGGGGTGCTCTTCTGTGTTGAGGCTTCATAGGAGGCCCTGCGTTCGCCCTGCCTCCTACTTAGCTGCAGCTGACGTAGTTGCCTCTGTTCACCCAAGGCAGCCAGCGCCGGCAAACTGGCAGCGTTTATAAACTGTCTGTGCGGTGCTCTAATTCGCAGCTCCGTTCGGGCCTTGGGAGCCGGCAGATTGCCACACAGGCGAGACCATCACGCGCACACGCACCTGCAACGGCGAGCAGCAGACTGAAACCTTCCAATGCGAGAATCGTGAGTCACCATGTAGTTGCAAGGCCGCCTCCCTAGCAGCTGCCTGCTCACCAAGCATAAGAATAGTCAGCGTCTACAATGCCTTGATATTTCCTGTCTCCGTGCTTGCGCCGTCCGGCGGGTCGTTTTATTTGTCTACAAAGGCCACTCCTATTGTTTGTCGATCGTGAGAAACATCACGCTACAACGCGTGACGGGTGTGTGCGTGGTTTCGCAGGGCCAGCACCTGAATGCGGCGAGTGGGGCCAGTGGAGCGACTGCTCTGTCGAGGTTGGAGGCAAGCGCGTGCGCTCAAGAGTGGACAACTGTGGAACCGTGGTCTATGAAGAGTGCTCAAGCGCCCAGGTGGAGCAGGAGCAGCAGGAGGACTCGACTGTGTGCACACCCTGGTCTGAATGCGCCATGAGGCAGGAGAAGCGCACCTGCGTTGTCACCTCCAATGGCCAGACGAAGACAACTCGCGAGACACGCTACTGCGAAAGCGTACTCCCGAACTCTTGTAAGCCTGGGGCTACGTAATTCTGGTTGGCTTTTTGATATGTGTGTATCCGTTCGATGCTCCATGAAGGGGCTGTGTGTATGTAAATACCGCATCCATTTAGAGTGGTGCTTTCAGTTCATCGGTGGTGTGGTGAGACGCCGCAAGTGGTGTGCGTGAATCGTGGCTTCAGGCGGCGAATACGGGGAGTGGTCTGATTGCGATCAAACCGGGACGCAACACAGGTCGCCAGTCAACTGCCCTGAAGTTGTGGAGACGCGCGCGTGTGGCGGTGAGCGGTTGCACAGTACAAAGAGCAGGCGGCGTACTGCTCTGTCGTCCCGCCGTGGCTGCACACTGCGCATCACAGTTTACAGCCTCAGTCGAGCAACAGACGTAGCGCTGGAGGGGCTGTTCACGTGTCCGACGATGTGTTTGGAATGCGTGTTGATGTGCAGCCGACACCTGCAGCCCATTCGGCGAGTGGAGCGAGTGCGGCTCCCCAGAGCCAGGCCTGCGTTCTCGCCAAAGGGACGACTGCACAGACGCACCGCCGTGCCTGTGCTCTGAGACAGAGGCCTGCACTGCCCAGCCAGTAGTGCCGATCCCCGGAGAGGAAAACCAAGCTGGTGGTAGCGACGGTGGAGCCGGCAGCGGTGGGGGTGGCGCAGGAACCGGCAGCGGTGAGGGTGGCGCAGGAACCGGCAGTGATGGAGTCGACGGTGGAATCAGCGGCGGTGGGGGTGACGCAGGAACCGGCAGTGGTGGAATCAGCGGCGGTGAGGGTGACGCAGGAACCGGCAGTGGTGGAGTTGACGGTGGAGCCGGCGGCGATCAAAGCGGCGGTGGAATCAGCGGCGGTGAGGGTGGCGCAGGAACCGGCAGTGGTGGAGTCGACGGTGGAGTCGGCGGCGGTGAGGGTGACGCAGGAGCCGGCAGCGGTGGGGGTGGCGCAGGAGCCGGCAGTGGTGGAGTCGACGGTGGAGCCGGCGGCGATCAAAGCGGCGGTGGAATCAGCGGCGGTGAGGGTGACGCAGGAACCGGCAGCGATGTAAGCGGCGGTGGAGTCGACGGCGATGTAAGCGGCGGTGGAGTCGACGGCGATGTAAGCGGCGGCGGAGCCGGTGGAAAACCTGAAGAGGGAGAAGAAAAGGAGGAAGATACAGTAGTCGACGGCGGAGCCGGCGAAACACCTGAAGAGGAGGGAGAAAAGGAGGAAGAAGGAAAGGGAGAAGAAAAGGAGGAAGGAGCAGAAGAGGGAGAAGAAAAGAAGGAAGATACAGAAATCAACGGCGGAGCCGGTGGAAAACCTGAAGAGGGAGAAGAAAAGGAGGAAGATACAGTAGTCGACGGCGGAGCCGGCGAAACACCTGAAGAGGAGGGAGAAAAGGAGGAAGAAGGAAAGGGAGAAGAAAAGGAGGAAGGAGCAGAAGAGGGAGAAGAAAAGAAGGAAGATACAGAAATCAACGGCGGAGCCGGTGGAAAACCTGAAGAGGGAGAAGAAAAGGAGGAAGATACAGTAGTCGACGGCGGAGCCGGCGAAACACCTGAAGAGGAGGGAGAAAAGGAGGAAGAAGGAAAGGGAGAAGAAAAG
>NW_020312155.1:0-62663 GCF_002999335.1 Cyclospora cayetanensis | reverse complement strand
CCAATTAATACACATTACAAAGGCCACACCTTACACCCCAATTAATACACATTACAAAGGCTACACCTTACACCCCAATCAATACACATTACAAAGGCCACACCTTACACCCCAATCAATACACATTGCAAAGGCTACACCTTACACCCCAATTAATACACATTGCAAAGGCTACACCTTACACCCCAATTAATACACATTACAAAGGCCACACCTTACACCCCAATTAATACACATTACAAAGGCTACACCTTACACCCCAATCAATACACATTACAAAGGCCACACCTTACACCCCAATCAATACACATTACAAAGGCTACACCTTACACCCCAATCAATACACATTACAAAGGCCACACCTTACACCCCAATCAATACACATTACAAAGGCTACACCTTAAACTCCAACTGCTGCACAACACACGCCGTCCTTCCCAACGCAAGCTCACGCTGTTGAAGGTGAAATCGCAGCAGCGGAAGAGTTGTTGGGAGAAGAGGGAGGATTTGAGGTTCAGATCGAAGGGCAGAACTTCCAGCAAAGAGGCCTCCTGCAGCTGCTCCTCATCTGCCCTGGTGGTTGGAGTTTCCGGAGGTCCCCAGCAGGGTGAGGAGCCACGCCCGCAACGGAAGATGTCTGATGCTGAGGCTGCCATTGGGAGAAAATTCCAGAGAATTGGCCCTAACGAGGAAGAAGAACAAGCTGAGAGTCACACGAGCAGCCACACGACGCAGAGGCGTCTAGGAACCTCGAGATTTGCGATGAGCTCGCTCTGCTACATAGCATGGGTGTCGCGACACCCGCAGGGAAGCCCGTGCACTTGTGAGAAGCAGGCTACAGCCCCTTGGACCGCCAGGAAAGCTCCCCGCCGCTGCTCTAAGCGAGTTAGAATTCAGCAGCATTCGTTAAAAGAACTCTGGTTTTTGTCGCAGCCTCTAATACCTGCGGAACTACCACAGGCCTGGGTTGTAGGGTAGGGGGCGAGCCTGTGGGGGCAGGGGGAGGCCTTGGACTTGCTACGGTGGATTTGTTTGGCTGCTTCTGCAGCCAAAGAAGTCTAGAAATCTGATTTCGGAGTACAAATACACGAGAGTGAGAAGAAATGCGGATTCAGGCATAGGACTAGCAGTTTCAACGGATGGGAAAGGGGGGCCCTCGCTGAGGACACCCACCAGAGGAAAGATGAACAGAGCCCACGGCGAATTCAATCTCCCAGAGAATAGGCGAACTCCCTGGTAAAAGCACTGTGTAACACGAAGGTGCATGTGTCGTTGTTACGCCGCTTTTTGTGCTGCTTCCTGCCCTGTGTTCTGTCGGGAGCATGGGGCCCTCCAGGGGCTTGACAAGCCTTCGAAACGGGAGGCCTTCTGGCAACAATCGAAATTCCGAGTTTCTTCTTCCCCTGCTAAGTCAGGGACCATTCTGCTGACAGCCGACTCGTCTAAGTCTCTCCTCCAACAGGACGTGTTCTTCAGTGTTTCTGCATGCGCGAGGACTGCGGAGGCAGCAGCAGCAGTCACTTGCTGCAGCAAGAGAAAGGAATTGCAGCGGCAGCTGCTCTCAGCCCGCATGAAGTGGAATTCGGTGCGAAGGTCATGCATACGGGATATTTGGAGTCGGGAGGCAGCGGTAAGCCGCTTTACGCGCCGTTTGGGAGTTCGGCATGACAGTGTATCAGGCGTGCGATGAACGAGAGGACTGGGAGTCCGAAGCCGGCAAAATAATATTTAGGCGGTAATCTTGAACGCGCGGCTCTGGTTGCGGGAAAGCACGCGAGGTTAAAGGGCCGTATTCTCCGCTCGCCTACCTCCTCACGCCGAGTAGAAGTAGCAGACGCAGCAGTAGCAGCACCAACAAAAGGAACGAAGATGGTGCGCCATGGCGTTTTGATCATGGGACCCGCTGGATGTGGGAAGAGCACCTTGTGCTACACATTGCAGCAGCAGTACGAGGTGTCTAGACACCGTGTGGTGTGCATAAACTTGGATCCGGCAGCCGAGTATATGCCTTACGAGCCTGATATTGACATAAGGGAGCTCATCTCGGCGGACGAGGCGGCAGAAGAACTGCACTTGGGCCCTAACGGTTCCCTAGTTTTCTGTATTGAGTATCTAGAAAAGAACAAGGAATGGCTGGAGGAAAAGATCTTGACAACCTGTGAAGATGACTTGCTTTTGTTTGACCTCCCCGGCCAGATTGAGCTCTATATACACCTGGACGCCTTTAGACACATCTTCAGCTACTTGGAAAGACAAGGCCTCCGGCTCTGCGTTGCCTACTGCCTAGACATTACCTTTTTTTCTGATCCCGCCAAGTCGATCAGCGGTTCTCTCCTCGCCCTAAACGCGATGCTCTTCTTCGAGCTTCCCCACGTCAACATCTTCACGAAATGTGATTTGGTCGCAAAAGTAAACATCACTAGAAAAGCCCGCAGACGCAAGAGAGAGAGCACCACCCCGGAGAACATCTCCCACCACTCGGCTGAGCCACCACTGGCAGCCGGACCGAGTCAAGACAGTGCAGCAACTGGTGTGGTGGAAGAGCCGAGAAGTTGCCGGCAGCCTCGGAAGCTCAGCACTGCCAGCAGCAGGGACGACTCGGAAGAAGAGCATAGTGGAAGCAGTGATGAAGAGGAAGGGAAGTGGGGCAGCCACTGGGCTGGGAGGTGGCTCGACTCTTCACCGTTTGGTCAGAGGATCGAAGACGCCGATGCCGACGAGACAGAAGAAGATGTCGTTGTCGAGCAGCTGCTAGCCAAGGACGTGCAAGATATCGTGGAAGAGCTCGACGTAAGCGCCCCTGCTGCTGGTAACCTTGAGATTGTTGTTGCATTTGCTGCTGCTGCTTCTTTTGCTATTTCGTTGCGGGCGCCGCTAGTGGTCTTGGAGTCTCTTCCGCGCTGGGTTGGCTTCGGTGCAGTAGCTTAGTGCGTGAACGGCTACTTTGACGGTGATGCTCGAGCATCTGGATATTGGTCACCCAAAATTTGTGCGACAATTTAAAATTCGGCAAATTCAAAAGCATCTCCAAGGGGCAATAAATCGCTTTATTTCTGAATATGCCTGAAAAGTATACGCGTCTAGCAACTTGCAATAATGATGCTAGGCGAAATTTCTACTTCAACACAGGCTCTCAGGTTGTATCTCGGCACTCTGGTTGTTGGAATGCAGGAGAACATGCCGGCACGTTACCAAGAGCTGCACCGCGCGTTTGCTTCTGTCCTGGAGGAGTTCGGCCTCGTATCCTTCTTCCCGCTAAACATTCTTAATGAAAACGCCATTACCAGCTTGGGTGCTTTGTTGAGGAGCACGCTGCAGGCAGATGAGGAGGAAGAACCGAGAATGGATTACGACTACCAGCAAGAATAAAAAAAACCGGGGCATGCCTCTGCCGATAGGTCCGTTGAGGCTACTCCTACTGCTGGTTCTGCAGGGTAACGCTGTCGCAACTCAGTGTGTGCTGCTACCTTTTGCTAGGAGCCCTCAGCTTGTGTAGCTCCTTTTGCCGACTGCCAGCAGCCGCCCTGTGCGGTGGTTCGCTGCTGCGTATGTAGGCAACAGCAGTTTGAACGAGACCACCTGATGCGTTGTTGCCACACTTGGTTGCGGGTAGCTCGCTTAATTGCAGCAGTATGGACGAGCAACAAAGTGTGTAGTTTCCGAGTCCATCGCATGCCTGCGGCTGTCGTCGGTAGTGCCGCAGTTCCCAGTGGTGCGTTGTTGCGGGGGGCGGGGGGAAATTTTACTGAAGCTGCAACTGCTGCTACAGCACAAACAACGGCGCCCTTAAGGTAAGCTGCAGGGACAAACCTCCCACAGTGGTGTCTTTTGCATGTATTTATTCAGGACGTTGCATTTCGTGGTCGCTGTAGCGGGCCAAGCTGCACAAAAGATATTTCCACCTTTACTGGGTTTATCTGAATAAGGAACAATATAGAATTGACTTGCTGGATTGTCTGCTCGGATAGCTTGTTTATTGAAGAGCGTCACCAGCTGGACAAAGAAAACGCAGTGTTTTGTGCCCATGTATGCACTGAATGCGATGTGCAACTAGCGGTGAATGATCGAAGTGCTTCACGGGTGGAGTAACACGCACCTAGCTGTGCTGGCTCCCCCATGTCGAGAACTGTAAAGGGGTGGGGTTGAGCAGGGAGGATTTCCAATACTCACTTTGTAACTTTCTACCAAGTTTCTATCGAGTTGGAGCTAGTTGTCTGCCGTCGGCCATATTAGATGGAGCGCTACAGGCATTAGCTGGGCGTGGTTCAATGCAGCTGTTTCCCATTGGATCCACTGATTGTGGATCCAATGGGGTGTCTGGATGACCTGCAACAGTTGTCGGGTTTCGGTGGTGTCATTTAATGATTCAGTTGTTTGATTTTGTTGGCAACGGCAACGGGAAAACCGCTTTCTAGCTGTGGATGTTGACACTTGCGCAACGAGTATTGGGGTAGCAGAGGCCGGCCTACAAGATGCTGTGAACTCAATAGCTCCACACCTGGTATATATATATATATATATATATATATACATGATATGCCTCCCTATAGAAGGTGCACAGATGCCTCGATAAGGTTATGCTGGCGTAATAGCACGACAGCAGTAGGGTTCTGCAAGTACTCGAAAGTTCTGGCCGCCGGTTGGGGGATGCATCTCACTTTGTGCCCAGAAGATGAAAATGAGTTGCTCCTTGTGGCGCATCTATTAGACGGAGAAGCACTTCAATGGTTGCTCGATTCATGCAGAGGTCGTCGGCCTGAGAGGATTACTACATTTCAAACCTTCACACTGTCCATGTCACATTAGTTTATGCCGATCTCTGCTCAACAGCAAGCATTGGGATAACTGGAAAAGCACATAAAGAGCAATGTGTCAATAGATGTATACATCAAGAAGTATGCAACCATTCGTACAACATAACGTATACGAACAGGTCCCTAATCAGTGGTCTAACTTGAGTCTACTTGGAGGGTTACCACAGGTGGTCGCAGGATGCATACCGACTACGATCAAAACTGACCAGTGGGACGTCTTCAAAATAATAAACGAGTTGAAGTATACAGCGCAACTGTGCACCACCCAGCACCTTTGACCGAAAAAAGACCTGAATCGGGATTTATAATCTGCGGGTATCACAGCCTTGGCAACTGGCTATAGCCCAAAGTCGAAGGCGGAAGAAAAGTTCAAAAGGCAGAGCAAGCCGGCACTCCTAGCCAGCCCAAACAGCCTCCCAACAGCCCATCTGCTGAAATTACGAGAAGTTGCGCCATGTCCGGAACTGCGAACGCATGCAAAAACCACAAAACTTGAATAACAGATTGGGGCTTAGCTAAAGCAGGATGCTCGGCAGGTTTTTCTGGATGTTTAGAAGCCTAAAAGCCTTGGATTAATAGATTATGTTGTGCTCCCCGTAGGGAGACCATTCCAGCCACACAATTCGATGCGACGTACGTTGAGTGTTTTTGATTTGGGCTTCCTGATTTCCATTCCCAGCGCAACTTAGATGTTCTCAAACAAGGAGAGAAGACAGCTAGGAGGCGCATTGATGCATCCTCCGAGCGTTCCGAGCATCCGCAGTTAGCTGCCCATAGCATCTAGCTCAAACGCATACAACGCTGCGTCTTCTGGAGTTTTAAGAATAATACTCCGTAATACATAGGGTATACAAGGAGGAAAAAGAATCAGTCCGCTCTCGAGTAAATATAGTCTGACAGTGTTGTGTGCAGCTTATCCGGATGCATCTTTCCTCACCCATTTCAAAGACGCCCCAGTGTGTTCTCTACCCGTCCGTTGACACCAACTCCATGCAGGGCACCAAAAGAGTCCTCACTCTGTGGTCACTCACCAGGCCCACAAAAAGCAAAGGCTTTTATTCCAAAAACCAGCGCGTGTATCCAATGGTTGAGAATTTTGACAGGAAGAAAGACACACGCACTGCTCAATAGCGAACGAGTGGCCAAACCAGCATGACCGAGGCAGTGCGATGGCGCGCTGTCGTCGGCTGGTGCCTCCTGCTCCAAGAAAACTAGAAAACAGGTGAGATGTATTAAGGGAATCAAATTGAGACTAGTCGGCCTCCACGCTATTTATAGCAGCTTCTGCATGGTAATACAGCTGGTGCAGGCAGTATAGTCAACTTCAATATCCCAAAACAGCCATACGGAGGAATAAATAAGACACCATAGCTGAGAGTGCAAGCGCACAAATGTAAGTGCAAGGACTAACGTCACAATTATCACCGATAAAAATTAAGCTGTGTCAATAGACTAAGGCAACCTTACCAGTCACAGCATGCGCCGGAGAAGTAAATTACCAAAAACACAGGCAATTTCGTCCATGGTGACTAGCCCTGCTAGCCAAAAGGTTGCCGCAACTTTTTCTGCAGGCAACTTAGCCTTTAACTACCTCTCGCAGCCAGTGAGGTTGGCGTTCCCCACTTCACTTCACTCGGAACTCTCACGTGGTGTCTCTTCGATGTTCAGTAGGCCAATTTTCCAGCAACTTTACGGCTCTTTTCGTGGAGGTAAACATAAGTTGAGAATAACGCAACAGCTTTATAAGCTGGACATAGCTGGATCAGGAAATGAAGCGACATCTTTTGAGTCTATCGAGAAAGACGTAGGTGCTACCCAGACTCTTGACTTCCAATAGTCCACCAACAAAGTCCACAGTCAGCGCAGTTCACAGCAAACCAGGCACTTTTGCAGATGTCCAGGTTTTTTTAAAAATGCAACGGTTTAGCTGCTGACAAGGTGGGCATGATACTGCATACTCGTTCGCCGCGGGACGCATCACTTGCCACCAAAATGACCGTGTGAGCTTTTCCAATATAATCATGTGCTTTGCCCAAGATGGCACTGCGGAGCGAAGTTGAAACGTACCGGCGACGAAACATCCTGTAGGCCATTGTCAAAGTGGAAGTGCTGCATTTCCTGCCATGCTGGATGTTGGCACTAGTAGCGGAGGTACAGGTGTAAAACGCACAAGCCACATGCCTTAACGCATCAACACCAGGTTATTCTCAAAGGGACCGGGCCATTCTTGCACTCTGCCGTGTCCAGTAAAGTTTTTATCTGCCGCTCAATTCCACTTTAATGCTGTGGATGCATCTGCTACCGCGGAACAGCTTAAAATCGATCCAAAGAATAGCTGAATGCGGTGTTCTGGAAACCGGCAGGTGGCGAGCCTGTTGAAGGCTCGCCAATATTTAGCGCATCCGCGTACTCCTCCTGGATTGTTGCCAGTTCATGCTGTTCCTCGGCTGGACACTCAATCAAAATGCTCAATAAGGAACTGGTCTTGGAGCCACCGAAACTGGATGCATTGTCAAAATTTCTTCCCTTACTGCATTGTGAGTCGCCCTCATAAGTCCTCTGCCTCCTCTTGGTGAGACACTGACAGTATCCCGCCTATCCTGGATAAAGCAAGTGTCATCAAGGATTTAGAAAAGGGCCTTTTCAGCGCTTCAAGGCACACTAGCTTCAATAGGGAGCAGCTGTGGCTGCATGTGCGCCATCCAATGAGTCGCCCATCGTCCACATAGAAGTGCGTCATGGTTAACGATTCTAGCATAAAAGTCACAGAACACGGCCACAAAACCTTATTAGACTTCAAAGTGGCACTTGAGTGCCATAGCCTTGCCAGCTCTTGCATCTGACGCCCGTCAGCGAACCTGCTTCTTAAGGATTGCACCGACGAGTGACAGCCAGCTTGCACATCTGCGCCGTCTCCTTAGATAGCACCCACTTCACATCCATTGTCAAGTAACTCCCGCAGTTCTTGACCATTTATGTGGGCATGTGTCATACACTCACACGGTTGCGTTCTGCTCTGTAGTCGTTTGATAAGGCGCGACAGGTGAGCCCAAATCTTGGAACGTAAAGCTGCTCTATCAGCGACAGCAAGATCGACGGATAAACAGACTCAAGGGGTCCTAAGAAGACACAGATTCACATGTTCCCAAGCAATATGTAATGCCAACAAGTTCAACGCCAGTCCACCTGTGGGAACCTTCCGGGTAGTTCCTACGCAAACCACTGAATAGGTAGTTGTTCGTCTACAACGGGTCTTTTGCAACCAAGAATTACATACCTCAAGATGCGTAGAAACGTTGGCAGCTTGATCTCTATGTGTTTTTCCAGTTCTCCCAATGCTTGCCGTTGAGTCGAAATCGGAATAAACCGATCCGTCACGGACTGTGTGGTGTCTTAAAATGTAGTACTCTCACACGCAGCCGACCTCTGCACGAATCGAGCCACCACTGAAGTGCTTTTTTTGAATAGATATGCCACAAGTATCGCTCGTCGCTCGAGAGCGGAGAACAGCTGCGTCGAACTACGTACCGATACCAACTGTGATGCTGTATCTAAGGTACCCTCAGTGGAGCACTTTACTCTAGACTCAGTAAATGCAGTTTCATTAGAAGGCTTTTTGTAGCCTTTATCGAAAGGAGTTTCAACTTTTGTTGTCATGACTCCTAAGGGGTCCGACATGAGGCCACAAGGACAGCTAGGTTGTGCATCGCTGCAGCTTCCAAGCACTCGAGCATTCACAGCTCATTCTCCATATAAACTAGCGCACTAGCACGCAACGTTGATTAGTGATGTATTGAGCTATTGCTACTTCACAGCAACTAGGAATACGATCAGCTAAAGCAAACATCCTACTCTGTATAAGTTCTTAACTAAAAGAGCTAGTGCAGCAGGAATCATTTGAGTGCAGCTTGACACGCTACATAGCCCCTCTTCCCTCTTACAGGGGCCCTGAGGTCTGAAGGCGATAAAAGCTTGGAAAATTTACGAAGGATGAGCAATAACTCATGTTTTTGGTGTTGTCTTAGTTTGGGGCCAAGTGTATCCCTGTACAGGCCGCAGGAGGAGGGGTATGCCTTGACCCAATGCAACAAAACAAATAAAAAACATAAGCATGTACTAAAAATGGCTTCCCATCTTTCTGGAAACTTTATGCAGGGGTAGCGGCGTGAACAAAAACGGATAGATAGCGTGCTCGCTGCTTGACTCTCTGCACGCTACGAGTGTTGTGCATCCCGGTGCAAAATAGCCATTTGGGCAAGGGCTCGCCTGGTAAACTCTATTGTTCTAGCCTTACTAGGCAAGAAATAGCGCATAAAAACGCTAAAGTGACTTATTTCCGTATGGATTTATTCTAATTTAAATATAAGCGATGTAACAGAAAGTGTTTGTGTGTTGTCTCTACAGTAGCCAAGGAAGTCACTTGATACACTATTTACTGAATGCCGGCACAAGCGCCTTTACCTATGGGCTCTACTATGATTGGGTGCAAATGGTAAAACTTTGCGTGGCTCGCAAGTAATATCACATTGGAACGCATGAGACATGGCCACTGCTGGTTGTTCTTCTCCAGCGCCTCAGCAAAAGCAATGCAAGCTGCAAAATGCATTTAAGAAAGTCTGTATGCTTACTGATAATACTATAAAGGTAAGTTTCATGTGTAAGATTTTGAAAGAGAATTAAAAGCATGAATGCACAATGATTTGCAATTAATTACTACTGCTCCCCGACATGGACGGAAAACCGATGCTGCTGGTCCAGTGGTCTGCAGCTACTCCTTGAGCGGCTCTACCCATCCGCATTCAGACAGTGAAAGCTAAACAGCATCATGATTATGTTTTACTCAAATCTTATAGTTCATTTACAGAAATCCCCTTGCCACCGCTCTGTGTAGAACTTTAAAATGCACCTGCCTTCGTTTACTGTAGGCCTGGACAGAGACTCCTCCCATGTGTCGGCACCTTTCCAAAAAATATGATTTGCATGAAGTAGTTCTTACACATGCAGGCCCACCAAATTAGTTGAAATTTCTGAAGATACTGATGAACTTTGGCGCTTCCATTTGTCGACAAGAGTGCACCGGCGAACTCCTCCAAAAATGAAAGCCTCCATATTTTTTTCAGGAGTCCTGACTCCTGCCCTAGTTTTAGGCATTCAACCAGCGCAATTCTTCACGGAAGACGCCTCTCCTGTTCTGGTAATGCAAGATCATGAGCCTTCATTTTTGGAAGGAGCGCACTATGTGCGAGCATTGCGTGCAGCTAGACTGGGTGCACAAGCTGCCCAGAGACATGCAGTGAATCTTCCTCCCGCAAACCAGCCGCCGGGGGGAGCCACGCGTTTAAGAACCCCTGGGGGTCTGTTGGGACCACAACCAGGTGCTCGCCGCTACCCGCTCGTTGAAGCCAAGCCTGCTGTGCGAGCAACACCACATGTCTATCTTCCGAGAATGCAGCCAAGGGTCATTAGTGTCCTTGGGCCAAAGTATAGCCCTTTCCGTATTCCTCCAGCAATCCTCTCTAAGCCTCTTTCTCCGGCTGTGGGTATGAACGCGGCCCGTCACCTACATACGACTTCTCCGCTGCAGGGGGAACGGGGCACATCGGATACCCCACCGGAGCAAGACGCGCCTACTCAACAGGTTGTAAAGGTAGAAGACCTCCGGAATGAGCTTGCTGATGCCGTGAAACACAATGCGAAAGTTCTAGATGACTACGATACCCGTCATAGGCCTCCTGAAGCTGCTGCGTTTGAGGCTAGCTTCCGGCTTGCTTTGCAGAGCATGAATCCTGGCGTCCCCAAGGGGACAGTTGTCTTGCGCGATCTGAAAGAGTGTAATTCTGATCAAATACTTGTTTCGCAATGCAACGCAAAACTGGGAAAAGTACTGGGGAGAGGTGGTAACGGATTAGTGGTCGAGGTGATGGTGGAAGATACGAACACTCAAAAGATCCTTGGAGTTCAGAAGTTTGCAGTAAAGTTTATTTATTTCGAGGGAAAACCTGGAATCCCCGCTGACCGGACTGTGGAATTTGCTAAATCAGTAGTATCTGGTTCTCTGGAAGAGGAGCTGGCTTCAGTTGGGAAGGTAGTTGACACGGTACGTGCGAATGGCCATCGATCCCCAACTGCAAGCATATCCCGCGAAAACAGATGGTCATTGCCACTCTTCGAGGCCGTTGTAGGAGACAGTGCAGGGGCGATTTGTCACATTGAGAATCTTTTTTTTTCGGGTAGAGTACTTTTATCAGAGCAAATGCTGGGGGATGCAACCAACATCTTGGAGCACAATATATCGGGTGCACCGACGCTTAACCTATCCATGGGTGCACGAGAGTACCTTTGCAAACAATTCCTTTTCTCACTTCAAAAACTACATGCACTGGGCCTTGTCCACTTCGATGTAAAGCCCCAAAACATCCTAATTTCTAGCAGCGGAGAAGCGCACGTTGCGGACTTTGGGGCCGTTGAGAAGGAAGGTTTCTGGCGACCATGCCGATCTGGGGTAACTCCTCTCTACGCAGATCCAACACAAGCAGAGTGTATATTGAGAGATGGTAGGATGAACGCTGATCCACTCTTTGATTCGTGGTCGGCGGGGGTCACAGTCTTTCAAATTCTAACGAACGGGAATTTGCCGTTTGGCCTTACTCCTCATGGCAACGTTCTAGCAAAACTCGTGGTTTTGGATAAGTCAAGAAACACGAGCTACGGAAGCCCATTTCCGATGAGCTCACCGGAAGAGGCAAATGCGAAGAAGCTTCGGGAGGCTGGTGCCAGCGAGCCGGCGATCAGAATTGTTCAAGGCTTGCTCCAACACAAGAAGTTTTTGAGACGGCAGGTGAGTGAGGCCCTTGAGGAGAACCCTGATTGGCTGGAGGGCAAGGAGTAAGAGTGCGGAATCTATATTTGAGGGCTCTGACAATGGCGCGATGGCCGTTGATGCTGGATTGCATGCAGCTCAAAGCTATCAAGTTTAAGAGGCATGTGTGACGATGTGTAGTAGCTTCAACCCAGCGTGTACCGCTCCTTAGCCTGCAGCATGGTTTATAAAGAATGCATGCCCAAAGCATGTTTTTTTCCCCAGGTGAATATAGCATAGGCCTGCTGGCACCCGTTCGCGTACCTGGAATCCAGGGGCAGTGCGAGGTCACCTAAGTGTACCACAAACATACAATGACAGTGTAGTAGATTTCTTTGAGTGTCATAGGAGGCGATTATTCGGCCTCTTGATGTTGTTCATACGGCAGCAGAGGGCTTATCCATCCAATTAGGTTTCGAGTAAGCCTACCGTATTTTTGTATCGTAAGTGTGAGGCTGGAATCTTTGAAGCTCGCAACGAGTAAAAACGTATTGAGAGTCCCTACAGGCTTTGTTTCTTACTTTTGCCAGCCATGGTATTATCTACGCGCTTGTATTTTGGCACACAAGTGTGAGAAGTGAGAATGCAGGGTAGAGTATATCTTTTCGGAGCCTGTGCGACTTGTCTTCCCGTTGGTGTAACGCGTGGCAGACAAGGCATCGCAGGACCGAAGCATTCTTTAAAAGCGTAACAGCCCGTTTCATTCGTGTGACGACGCTAACCTCCCTACGTTTTTAGCTTGAACTATTTGTTTCATCTAATAGCTCGATATTTTGGTCTATATTTAAGAGCAGTGGTACGAAGCAGTGAGCATAGTTGTTTGCGCCGAGTTACTCCAGAGATTCGGTGAAAAAGTACCAAAGCCAAAGTAAGGCATCTTCGTCAGTACGCTGACTGCATAGAACCTTCTTCGAAATAAAGGTCGTGCAAAAGTTGTAGCAAGGCATATCTGCTCGTTCTCCCTTCCCGTGGAGGATACACACAAAGCTTCAAAAAATTAAGATCAGGGGCGAACTTGACCGATTTTGGGCTCATTCACAAGAGTTATCGCAGTTCGCTTGCGAAGAATAGAGAATTCTGAACTTGGGAATCGCTGTACACTTAGTAGGACGTTGTTTAGTGGTTTTTAGCACTTCTTCCTTCCCCTGCCCACTCCCCTAAGAGTTCCCACATGAAAGGAGAGGGAAAAGTAGCGTGAGCCTGGTTGCAATCGCTAAGGACTCCGAGCATTCACAGCTTGTTACCCATGGCATCTAGCGCGCACGCACACAAAATTGCGTCAACTTAATTCAAGCTAACAGTACTTTGGAATATGCAAGTAAGACACAGCAGACAGACCAATCGGCCAGCCTTTCGTACTTAGCTAAATATATAGTATACCAGAGGGTGCTTATGCGTAGCGAAGCTCGGTAGATCTTTCCTCACTTTCGAAACTAACGTTCTCGGGTAAGCACCTGTACGTCGACAGCAGTTACATGCCAGGAAGCGCTGCTCTCACCCTATCGCCACTTTTCAGGGAGGTAAAGCCACGAAAAAAACGCTGCTTAAGAAAACAAAATCGCTGAAGGAAAGCTGACTGAAAGAAAGAGACATACACTCGGCAACAACCAACGAAGGACATAAATAACGGTTCCCAGACATCCCGATGGCCCGCTGACGTTGGGATGGCGAAATGTATAAGCCTCCTGCTAGCTAAAAGCAGGAAATAAGCAAAATGTTTTAAAGGCATGAGAAGAGACATCACTTCAGCAGTGTCTTCGCATATATAGAGTTATCTATGCACACAAATGCACCCGGCTTTTTTCGCAGTATGTCGACATCTACGCCCCAAATTAGCCATAAAGAATGATGCTGGGACAGCATAGCTGAGAGTGCCTACGCACAGATCTGAATGTAGAGGACAGCTTCAAAAAATACATGGCAACGTTCTGATCAATAGCAAGAGATAAATGTAGCCCTTTCCAGCAGAGCATGAACTAAGTATAGCGGGCTAAAGTAGCCTTTAAACACTATTCGTCACGCTAGAGTTATTAATAGTGACTGAAGAAGAAATCGACAAACTGATTTTCCACCTCGTGTATCCTTTATATTACATAGCCCTGCTAGCTTGATACAAGAAGGAACAAACTTAGCTTTGTTTGTGTTAGCTGCTATGGGCACCTAGCTCCAAATGCTCAACGTCCAGAGAGTGCATGTGGGCACACACTAGCTGTGTTTCTCCCTGTTGCCAGAACGCTTGAGGGCGATGCCAAGGGAAGGCGGGAACTCTTTCAGAAGGACAATCAACAACATTCTACCGAATTTTTTCTGACTCTGGAGTAGGTGTCGCTAAAGGTACACCAGATGGATTGTTACATTTGTAAGCACCCCACCATTCGATGCAGTGGTTTACCATCCATCCAGTGGCAGTTGAGGCAGTCTAATTTCTTGTTTTCCTACAACAGTTGTCCGGCATGGCTTATGTTATTTGTCATTTAAGTACTTTGCTACTCTTTGCTAGGCTTTCTAGGTGATGACACCTGCTGATTATGGAAGTTAGCGGTGATGGGGCGCCTGTTGTGGAGGCAGCGGGCGTTTTTCAGGCTGATATAAACACAGCAGCGCCATGGCCGGTAGAAAAGTCTGATCCGACATCCGATGAAGTGTTACCAGATGCATCGATATGACTATGGTGGCTAGGGACGTAAGCCCGCAGTAAGACTGGGCAGGCACTAGAAGATTAGTTTAGCTAGTTGGAGATGTTCTTTGCTTTGTTCCCCAAGATGAAGAGAAAGGAGTGCTCCTTGTGGACTGCCTAGCGAGGTGAGAGACACTTCGATGCTGCTCTAGTCAAGCAGATTCAGAAGTCTACCTGCAGGGACTACGACTCTTCAAACCTTCATACAAGCCTGGACTCATGGGTTTATGTCGAATTCTGCTCAACGGCAAGCGCTAGGATGACTGAGAAAGCAGATGAAGGGCAATCAACAGATGGATTGGCACACCGAGAGATACGCTCATACGGCTTTTCAAGGCCGAAAAATAGCTGCTTCTTAGTGGTTAATCTGAGGTCTTCCTCAAGTGCCACCCCGGGTTGCCGCAGGATAGGCAGGGACTGAGCGAAACAAACATTCACTGAAGATGGACTAGTTGAAGGTTCAAGAACAAACGGTCGGATGGATCAGCCATCGTGGACTGAGAAGGCTACGGCACTGAAACGCCGGTATAAGTTCTAAAGAGGTCCTGTCAGCCTGGTCCGTGACCTCTGTGCGGGACCCTTAAGCCATGACGTAATCCTAGGTATACCCTGGGTGACTTAATGAATGGCGCGCATGCGACGGCAGCTGCTCACTGTGGAGATAAATA
This sequence comes from Cyclospora cayetanensis, assembly GCF_002999335.1. Classification (NCBI taxonomy): domain Eukaryota; phylum Apicomplexa; class Conoidasida; order Eucoccidiorida; family Eimeriidae; genus Cyclospora; species Cyclospora cayetanensis. The sequence continues at coordinate 47,645 of NW_020312155.1, read as the reverse complement.
GGCTCTAAAGCGCTAGAAAGAAGCATCTTTTTTGGTCTCCTCAACAACGTTACGTTCACTCACGGTGAGGGATGTGGAGTCTGTGCCTTACTACGATGAGGTGGAGTACTTATCAGGCCACCTCAGCAGCGCAGTAAGAGAAGCGGGTTCTCAGCATGCATCCCATCTCATTGGCTCAGCGAAGGGATTTCCATTAGGGAACTCATCTTAACGCCCAGCTGAGGGGAAGCAGGAATGGGCAAATAACGAAGAAGACTTCGCGACTGTGATGAATAATGACGAGCTTCCAACAGGCAGGCCACCTGCTGGTCGTCCAGAGCACCACGTTTAGCTAACCATTGGGTCAGCTTTAAACTATCTTTCGCGGTACCGTACGCCTCACAGTGTGAAGGGGAAAATGAGCGGCAGGCGAAGGATCCGATGGGAAAAGTTGGGGTGCAGGAGTTGACTGGCGCATCCGGGTTAACACGGTGTTCGTGCCTAAAGGCGGTGCATCTGCTTCAACTTTGCATTCCTGAACAAGATTACCGTGAAACGGGATAACAAGGAAGCACTGCACATTGTGCGAGGCATGTGGGACAGCTTTCATTCCTTCTTCCAGCTCGTTGGTGTTGCACTAGTAGTAACTACGCTCATGCGGTTGAAAGCAGTAGAGCGCGTATGTGACCTCGAGAAACTGATTGAAAAGCTTGCAGATAAAGAAGTTATGCAACAATTTCAGATTCATCTTGCCAAGCTGCATTATCTCGTAAACGACGCTTCTTTCTTTCACTGCAGCAGGACACGGCTCGAGGACGTGCCTCTGCAGGAGGGTCTGGAGCAAGCCAGTCCTGGTGAAAAGCGTGAGATCGAAATTTGAACCTGCTTCCAGTGCAGAGCACAGACAGCGAACAGAATAAGACTTCCTAGAGTCAAATGCAAATCGAGTCTGGAGAGTGAGCGCCCTGACGTGGGGCACATCGAGACCTTGGAAAACAACCAGCCGAGAATAACTGTCCCGTCCAGTGCACTCTCCAATTGCGCCACAAGGGCGTTGGGATCGTCTACTCCTGCAGCACAGCGAGCTTTGGTCCCTCTAGCGCCGAATCTATGTAGATTAATACACTACCACATGCGACCAGCGGCTGAAGAACGCCGTAGAAGCAATGATTGTCGACGCGACGTCGTGGTATGCTTTAGCTAGCGGCTTCAAAAGGGTAAAGGATGACCTGTGGGTCTACTGACCGTCGACGGGAGGTTCCCAGAAAGTAACAAAAACCAATGACATTCTCTCGGCTTGCTGGAAGGCTGCCAACGCCTTGGCCTTGAAAAGAAAACATGGCGACAGCATTGAGCCCGCACGTGCTCTCATATTGTCTTTCCGATTTGGCTTAGAGTGTGTTGTATCGCCACCTGCGATGCTGAGATTCGCCTATCGTTTACTTTAGGGCAGGGTCGATGTGAACTTGTGTCCAAAACTCGGGCTCTAAATGTGGTTGCATACTTACGTACTGGTATTACTGAGTGGATAGCCCTTTCGTTCGAATTAGCTCGGGCATACATGCCCACCACTCAAAGCCGTTCCGCGAGGGATGGACACGGGAAGAGCTTTGCATTGTCACCGTGAGCCCCTCCAGCGACGTTTTCATCTGTGTGCTTGCCTTTTGCGTGTTTCTTTGAGTATTATTCATCCCTGTTTGAGTGCACTCGGGGCTGTGTCTCACATTTCCCTGGACTGTTCAATTTGCTTTTCGTTATTTCTTAATTTCAACTGGAGATGATTGTAATAATCGAGCACTGTGAACGCGTTCACAACTTATTTATTTGCAGTTGAGGGCTTTCAGTATCCACGAAAACCTAAAGAACATGGGGGTCATCCCTAGTGCTTGAGGAACCTCAGTCGACGAATAGTGCTGATTTAAGATGCATGCTCGTCTAGATCATAATTTAAGAGAAATTCTACTTGACCCCAATGAGAGTGGCAGGAGACTTTGTTCAAAATGCCATAGTTGTGTGCGGTTCCGGCATACTTTAGCGTATCAAGGAGTTTGTGCTGATTTGTTGGCGTTGCTAAAGAATGAACAAATTTCGACGCATATGCTTTTCTGCTAGATGCTTGTCGCAGATGCGGAGCTTACGCTCACTGGGGCAAAGAAAAAATTATCAACCCGAAACGCACATTTGGCTGGCAAGAGACAGCCTCCGATGAAGGAGAAGTCTTGAGTACTGTTCCTGCACTCCGTTGAGTTGGTGTTTGCCTGTCTCTATTCACGAAGACAACTGTCCATCATGCTGAGGTCTGGCCTGCAAGCTGGTGCCTGCAGGCTTAGTAGGCGTAAAGCTGTGCTTAAAGAGAAGGGTTATCGGAGTGTCTTTATGCAGCAACATATTGGATTCTACACGAAAGAAGATTGACTCTTTTCATGTAAACTCTATGAGTGTACTTGGAAAAATGGAGCGGAGTGATTATGCATATTGAAGTCTTCGCTTGCGTGCATGCAGCCCGCAATGAAAAGCTTTAGTACGTCAACGTGCAGAGGAGGCTCGAGACATCACCAGAACTAATCAATACATGACGCTGTTCAGAAAACAGCTTTTTGCTGGAGGCTTGGGTCTGTGGAAGGAGCTAGTGGGATACTAGGGGAACCAGCTGGTCCAGACCTGCAGCGCCTCTTGGTACTGCACTCGAGCGCCATAGGGCCGTTTATCATCCCTGGAACCCCAACACTGCCCACCAGGGCCTCGGCTATTGATAGAGCACATAGGTGTCTCTGAGGATCTTAGTGAACCTTCCTGTTCCAAGAATCTATTGATGGGTGATCCGTTCCTCACAAAGTCCGGAAACCTGCATAATACTAGTTATGAGGAAGAACTCGCACATCAGATAGTGCTTCTTATGCCTGTTTTGGGTCCCCTTCCATTAAATTTTCGGGCATTGATTCAGAGAAATAGTCGCAGTTGAATTGTCGCCTGGAGCTGAACAAATCAGAAAGCACAGCAAAAACCTGCGCAAGCAGAAAAATCTAAAAGCTCCTAAAAGTCGGCTAGCTGCACGGCTTGCGGTCAAAACCGCTGTTGCAGTCAATTTTTCAGCAAGTCGGAAGCCGCATCTGCCTTGTTCTCTCCCGAGTTCCCGCGGTTTATGTTTGCTTGCGGAGCTGCGATAGAGAAGCAACACTTCTGTCGATGCAGATAACACTATTGTGGAGTGTCGAGAGCCATGCACAAGGACGTATGCTTCTTAGTCCAAGGGACACAATGCAAAGGGCACGCTTAATATTAGTAATTGGCATCACACATATTCATCAAGATGTAGTGCGAGCATAAACTAAGGAGCTTGATATTCCACTTATTCTACTTGTTGCGGATAAAATAGTAACTGCATATACTTAGAATGAAATCTGTGTGCCTTTCCGCTACCTTTCGTTGTGCAATTTATTGTGTGTTCTAGAACTGCACAAGGGGTGCAGAAACACTATACCCGTCTATCCCCCCTCCGCCTAGCAGAGCCATGTGGAGTGAGGGAAAGTACAGGAGCGAGCACCTTGAACTGCGTGTTCAAAACCTTTTCTCATGCGTGTGCGGTTGTGGGGTGAAGGGTCTCTGAATAGTACAGGATCGCTACAAAAGTTCCATCAAGTAGTTGCAAGAAGTCCGAGGACCTCCTTTAACGACCACAAAATACCTTTTACTCTAATTATGACTTGGTCTTGGTTTTAAATGTCTGTCTTGGGGGACCACAGGAAGCGCTACATCAAGCGGAATCTGCCTCGAAACGCGTTACAAGGAACATGTTACCGGGTATCCGAAACCGGCATCGAAAGAATCACAATATATCCGTATACTACTATGGCAGAGAATAACTATTCTCACTGAGGTCAATAAAGTGCAAATACAATTGAGTTCGTTAATTGCGTGAGATAGTGTGTAACCTAAGCACCATCGGGCATGCGCAAGTCACGAGGATGGAACGATATTTTTGCTGACCTACAAGTCAAAGACAAAGTGTCATGGTAATTCGATTCTATGCTCATTGAAGTTTTGAGAACGTAGTGCAGCGCCAGCAGGGAAGACCAAGGGTACAGTTCCACCGGCAAGGCCACGCCCGACAACGTATTGGGCGGACTGGTCCAAAAAACCTAAGCATTGTAGGAAAGCTTCTTTCTCTATGGAGAAAGACTGCAAATCGCTTTTCATATTATTTTGCACAATGCTTCACGGCTTCTTGTAGAACCGTTTCTCTCACTGCGTGTGAGGTGCAGGCAGCCTGGGTCGGCGGATACACAACCTCTGTGAACGAGGGCCGTTGATCCCATGCCGTATCCTTGAATGCTTATCTTCGAAGTTCTCAACTGACTCACTCTTTCTTTGCAGGATACTTGATTGCAGGTTATTTGTTTTTAATCGGGCTATGTGAGGGTCCTTGTACAGTGTGAACGATGAAGGCACTACTGTTCGGTATAGGCGTCCTGGCGCCTGTCATGGCCTTGTGCTTCGCGTCGGCAACGAAGCTAGAACCAGAGGTTGGAGAAAACCCCAACCGTTTCCAGAGGACTCCTGCAGCCCCACGAGGCTTTCGTGACGTAGTTAATGCGGTTCAGGGGACCATGCATGGCCGAAAAAAGCATATGGCCGATGTTGTATTGCAAGTCCTGCAATCGACGAAGCAGACACGTGGAACAGAACATACGGTCCCCAAGCCTACAACACACAGGAGAAACACAAAAATTTGCCTGAAGCTCAGCAAGCGATTCTGGATACGCTGGGGATTAACCGCAAAGCCGAGACTGCAGACAAAAAGGCCGCTGGCAAGGGTGGTGTTCATGAGCTCGAGTCTCAGGTTCGCGACACGCTAAATGGAATTCAAGAGGGAAACAAACTGTACCTTTATAATGTGAAAGATCCTATTACAGGTAAAGCCATTGTGGACAAATGTGAGGTGGGCAATATTCATTTCCTAGGAGCTGGAGGCACGGCAGTGGTTGTTCAAATAAGTATTGAAAGCGAAACAGCACGATACCATCTCGGCAGTGATACTTTTGCAATGAAACTGTTGTACAGTAAGTTACCAAGCGGGGAACCTTCGCCTAATTGGATCAACTTCGTTTTAGGGGATATGGCAGATATGATTGATGGGGAAATTGCTCCACTCAGAGAGTCCGCCAACGCTTCTCGTAAAGCGGGCAGGCACAATACAGCAAAAAGCATCGCCAAAGATAACGGTTGGGCACTGCCGGCATTTGAGGCTACGGTAGGCACAGCTGAACTGACATTTTTTCTGAAAGGCGGAGTTGGTTTTTTTAACCGCGCTATTCTTGCAGAACCCATGTTGGGCGACGGAGCTCAGCTGCTTTTTGAAAGCGCTTCAGGTAGAAATGTCAGCCGCCTTCCCGTGAAAGCAAGAGAGTACTTCTGTCAGCAGCTAATTACAACGACAGCGAAGCTTCATGCCGCAAATCTAGTGCATCAGGATATTAAACCAGAAAACGTATTGATTGGGAAGGATGGTTTAGTTAATCTCGCTGATTTCGGCATGCTTGGTAAGGTGGGCGACAGGCGGAGATGTGCCGAAAGGATCACATACCTCTTTATGGATCCAACACATGCACGGTGCACATTGCGTGACTCTTTTTCTTTCTTAACGGAGAAGTACGATGCTTGGAGTGTTGGTATGACATGCTATATCATCATGACAAACGGCGATCTCCCCTACCACATTTTTATTGGGGACGGCGCTGCAGAGCACCTTGCGAGTCTCGATAAAACTATTTCCTACCGTTCCCGTACCATGGAGTCACCAGCGAAGAAGCTGAAAGCGGTGGGAATTTCCGATGGCTGGGCAGATACTGTTACCAGCTTGCTGGACCGAGACAGGAACCACCGACCAACCCTACGCCAGGTGCTCTCCACGCTTCCAGAATGAGCTTAGGGTGTGTCAAACAGTAATACTCCAGGGGCGCTTACAATGCCACAGGAATTTACTTCTATAAAAGTACTGTTCTGGTGACTTTCCGACGTACTTATAAAAATATTGTCGTCTCTGAGGTTGCACAGCGCATATCCGACTGAAGAGGATGTTGGTTTTGTTTCAAGGTCAACGATACGTATTGTTGATGCGAGGCTGTGCGCCACTACCATTTGGTTACCAGCATCTTTGGACTAGTATGCAGTATTTTATTAGGTCGGGGACAGGCTCTTGTGGGAACCAGCAAGAGTGATTCTATGTCTTATCCAGTTTGAACATATGGTCCCTGCAGTGAAGGTTAAGCATTGTACCGTGCTTTCCCTGACGCAAAAGTGCTTTTGGAAATCGAAATTTGAGGCACCGCATATAATTATTATGGCGAACTGGCTCTCATTCCACATCAGTTTATACCGCATTAGCCAGGGGATTACATGTAGTTGATTAGACAGCCTATGCGGTCGTAGCTTACCTAATATGCTAAGCTCACCCTAAGATTTTACTCTTAGGGTGTGGGTATGTAAGACCAGCTTTTCCAAGTTAGGTAAGCATCATCCCTGTGCAGTTTGGTGTGCCTTGCAGAGCAAGTATATTGCGAGAAGGATAAATTGTAGCGCATGTAGCTCTGTGGGGAAGTTGGGGTCGCCAGTCGTTTGGTGCTTTTAGCATCGGTGCGTGCTGTATCCGACGCGGATTTTAACTTTTATTAGTTCCACCAGACTGCCCCGACACGCGCTCTCTAGTGTGTCTGCTTCCACCGAGCATCTGCAGACGCAGTTCGTATGCGCTTCCACCGCTAGTTCCTCTCCTTCTGAACGAGGATGGCTGTTGGACAAGGGTAGAATGCTGCTTTTGACGGCATTCAGCAGGCGCGATGCGACTGTTTTCAGGCTAAATGATAAACTGTTTACGCCGTAGCTACGGAGATGCATCTTTGGGGAGTTCAGTGTGAGATGATCCACATGCAGGGTGGGACGTTTGGCGAAAACACGTACACAGCACGGTGGAGGATGCAGCGTTCGCGAGCCCTCTCTTGCGAACCTATCGGTTTCTCACGCCCCCTACCCCCTCCAGCACCACTAAAAAAGAAATCTAGGGAATGGGCTGAGGGGATTGCTGGTGCCCCCCAGGAATGGGTTGCCCTTCCTCGTGGGCATACAGCCGCGCTTGACGCCAGCGAAACGCCTTGCGATACTGCACTCCAGCAAACAAAAAAACAGCTCTAGCTTTCAGAGCCTCAATCCCCGCGAGGACGCACAGAACCTGTCACCGAGAGACAGCGAAAGTAAGTGCTGCGTAGCGTCTCACCTCTGCGATTTCCTCGTCTGGAATGAAGCCCTTGAGACTACCGGGTCGGTCGTCAGTGTCGGCGTAGTGCTGTGCAGTGTCGCACCAGACGTTGTTGGATTATTCTCCGTGGATCTGCCTGCCACACTAGCGCGCTCGCCTACACCTGCGTTCTTACGCTAAGAGAGTAAAGACATGAAAGCCCCAAGGAAGGGGCCGATGATAAGGGTGAACTTCACCTCTGTAATGAACTTGACTTGTGCACCCGGATACGCAGAAGTTATCATGTACCTGCAGGGGTAGACCATGTCGTCTTACGCAGCATTTCCCTCAGACAACTTCAGCTCCCAGGCCAAGCCGGAGAGCAGCAGACACCCCACAAGACTGCAGTATCATGCACAAGTGTGGTGTGGAAGGCATCGCGAGTTCGCCCCCATGCAGAATCCTCTGGCGAGGGCAGCAAATCAAGGATCAAAACCACACCCGCACATCTAGGCCCCACCTTGCCCACTCTTTGACTCCAAATCTGTGCTGTAGAGGCCCCTGGAAGACAAACGCGAACTGGCCGTCGCATGCAGATAGCAACCGGAGAATTCCACTGCCCTGAACGACCAGCAGCAGCAGCAACAACAGCAGAGACGACAGCACGCGCATCCGCCCACCTAGCGCCTCCGTGAAGGCGCACCCGCCTTCAGGGAGTAGGTCGTGGATCTCGTGGGAAAAAGAAAAAAAGATTATCCCACGCCAATCCCCCCTTTTCCCCCTTCCCTGATGATGCGTATGACTCAGCGTCCAACGTACATCGGATCGCGTAAAGGTGGGAAGCACGTGCTCAATCTTCTTCAGCTCCTGAACAAGCACAAACGCAACTCGCGGCACTGCCACAAAGCTGGACTGCGGCCAGAGACAGCGACAGAGGCAGTGTATGCCAGCCTGGAAAAAAGCTGCAGATGAGGTGCCCCTACGTACAAGTAACAGCCACTACAGCGGCACGCTAAGACAACAAGATCCTCTTTACATTAGGATCTATGCGGGTGCCCCCCGCCGCCTCTTCTGCTGTTATTGCCACATCCGAAGCTCGGCCTAGTCCTTCCTCCTCGACGAAAACTAGTGAGCCTTCCCGCTGGTCAAATACACTGCGGCAGCGGCAGCAAACACAGCAAAAACGCAGCACAGCAGCGGCAGTCATGAAGGCTTCAAGAGAGACAGAGAGAGACAGAGAGAGAGAAACAGAGATAGACAGACAGATAGAGAGAAATTCACTAGCTCGATGGCTATAGTTGCACCCAAAGAGCCTTGTCCTATGACAGCAGGCAAAAGTGCAAGTGTCGATACACCCCAGCCCTGGAGGAAGCTGCTCCCCTTTGCAGCATTCTCCCTTCCCATTTTTTGCAGGCATCTAAGCAAGCGCAGTTGCAGCAAGCGCCTGAAAGCTCCCGTTGCAGTGTGTAAAGGCTGAACTCACACTCGCTGCGACAAAAGGTTGGCTGTTTGGAAGTCGTATGCAATGTTTGGTTGGTTTTGCCCCAACTCGAAGCCGAAGTCTACAGCGGCACGGCGCTTGCGCCTCGCTCCATCTCCGAACAAGGGAGTACCCCATGCATACAGCCTACTGTTGCTGAAACGGCGATGGGAACTGTTGCTGAAACGGCAGTGGAAACTGTTGCTGAAACGGCAGTGGAAACTGGTGCTGAGAGTGTGAGGAGGGCTGCTGCATGGAGGGAGGCGGTGTGAGCGCTCCTTCCTCGAGACTACTGCTGCCCCTCTTGGTATGGCTGTATGGCATGGTGGCTGGAGGTATCCCATGCGTAGAAAAGGATTTTGGGATGGCCTTTGAAGCCATGCTGCTGTGGAAGTCGTGTCAAAGGCCACCCCTGAAGGGAGCCTGTGAGGCTTGCAGGAGACAGCCTGCGCGCAGTGCAGGTGCCTGCATTCTCCGGAGGGTTCTTCAAGCAGCAAGCGTGCGAGCAGGAGCTGACACAGCACGACCACGTGCTTCTGCGACAACAGGGAGCTCGTGCATGGCGTGCGCATACTCGGCATGTTTTAAGTGCCGAAAACGTCTGGCAGCCTGCATGCGTCGCCTCCGACTGGCTGCTCTTTTTCTTCTGCCGCTTTGGAAACGCTGCTGCTGGTCGAGCCTCGGCAGCGAGCATCACGCGGCGCTGCGTCTTGCAGGCTACACTGTGGAAGGTGCAGACGTTTCGATGGAAGTGGGGGGTGTTTGAATTTCCTTGGCCCCCCTGGGAATGAAGGAAGCGCTTTTTCTCCCTGCTTGCCATCCGCCCCCCTCCCCCCAAAGCGCGAAATGCTGCGCAAATAATCACAAAAACGTTGGTTTTTGCTTCCCGGGGGGCCCCTAGTCGGCAGGGGGGCCCCTTCCTCCCTCTCCTTCCTCCGCCGGATAGGCGCCACTGACGGTGCATGCGACCCCCAGCCACTCACTTGCACAACCCCTCTTCGCTGCCCTCTCCTCCCGCTGAGCTCCGCCCTTCCTTCTGCACAATGTGTCTCTCTCTGCAGGTTAGGATGGCTTAGAAATGCATTTAAGGGATGCCTTTAAGGGTTCGCTTCCCTGGATCTGCCTGGCAAAGGCCGCTGCAGGAGCGGCTGCAGTGCCAGCAAGACACCGATGCGCTTCGCTACCTCCTCCGCTTCTAGCCGTCCCCCGCTAAACTCCCCGCTTCGCCAGCTAGCCGTCGTTCCCCAGGGGAAATATTCAGCGCAAAACTTCTGGAGCAACAAGCGGTTGCCATCAGCAGCGCCGTCATCGCTGCACAGCAGAAGACGCAGCAGGGGGGCAGCGAGGCAGCCACGGCAAGGACGGCATGCCTTTAGCATTCTGCGACCATGAGGCACCTTGGACTCTTATTAAGGCGCAAGCTGGGAATCTCCCTCCCTAGCAGCAACGCGACAAGCATGAGCAGGGGAGAGAGAATTCTATTTCTCCTGCTTAGACTGAGGCCGTTCGCGTAAGCTCGAGCGCGCTCCCGCGCTGTATCTGCAGAAGCCTTGCTCGGCAGTGGCCTCTTTTAGCAGCTCCCTCCTCAATTCCTTTTTCTCGCGGCGAGCCTCTGCGAGGCTCCCGATGGTCTCGTTCCACGGTGTTGCTTTTTGAGCGTTTCGTCCTGAGGCTATCACCTCCCCCTTTCCTGCGCTGGGCTTCTTTCTACACGAAACTCCTGCTACGCTCATCGGCGAAGCAGAGCTGTCTGCCTCCTGTCTGCGCCTAGCCTTCTCCCCTTCCCTCTAAACGCACATCCCTGTAGTTATGCGTGCCCTCCGAAGCACACTTTGCTTCCTCAACGTCTTTCTTTCTCTCTCTCTCTGCTCGCTCTCTCTCCGCTCTTTCTTCCCCCCATTCACACCCGCGCCGTTCTCCAGTGCATCCCTCCTGATCCCTGAAACAACGCGCCTACCTGTGGCACATGCACATGCACATGCGTATGCACATGCGTGTTGTCTGCTGCCCATCAGGCCTTTGCTCTTTCTAGCCGGCGTCATTTTTTTGATTTGTCTCCCGTCATGGCCTCATCCGACAGAAGTCGAAGAGCATGCCTTCGTATCTGGTCAGCATGGATCTGCTTTCAACGCTTCAAGAAAGACTCCCGCTGCCGAAACCGTCTTGCCTCTCGCAACGCTCGTGTACATCAGACTGGAGGCTGCCACGGCTGCCGCTTGGCGCTCTCGAACGGCCACTGCCAGCTTGCCATGCCTCTCGGGTTCCCTCCGCCCCTCCCGATACCCCTTTCTCTACCTTCCCGACTCCTCAAAACACGCCACCAGCGGCACTCCGTCCACTGCCGCTGATGCGACTCCTGCATCGCCCCCCCCCAGGCGTCGTCTCGACCGCTGCTCGGAAAGAGCGCATGCTCCCGCTGCGCTGCAAGAGCTGCATGCCGTCTTCACAGCCCTCCAACTGGAGTCCGTCTTGCAGCCCTTCTACCTCGCAGAGCCTTTGGGGACGGCGGCGGCAACGGAGATGCCGATCGCAGCTGCCTCAACAGCAGCCACTCTACACTTCAACTTCGTCGGAGTCGCACGCAGCAGCAGGGGAGACGGTCGGGAAGCTGTTGTGCTCCCCTTTCTGTACGATTTCCTCGATCCCCCCGCGGCGCCTCCTGTCCCCTTCGATTCTGCAGGTGCGGAGGAGCACTCCTCCACAACTGCAGACTCGACAGTCGTGGCGCGAACAGTGCAGCGTTTCCTCGAAGCAGCCAGCGTCGCAGGCGCAGCCCAAGCCGCGGCGCTCCCTGCAAAGGGCCTTAAAGCCTTAGACGACGTCGACTGGCTGAGCCTCCTGCAGCAACTGCCTCCTTTAGACACCTTCGCGGAGACTTTGCTCACGCAACACGGACTCAGAATGTCGTCACGCGTTGCCGCAGCCGCAGCTGCTGCCCTTGCTGTACAACTGCACCAACATTCGCCATGGTTAGCCAAAGACGTCATCCTCGTTGTTGCCGATAGGCAGCTCCCCTACGCTGCAGGTTCGCCTTGCCGCGCTTCTCCGCTGCTGCCTGCCCTTGCTAAAGCCTCTCGAGCCGCTTTCTTCTCTCTCTGTCTCTCTCCAATTCCCCTTCCCCACAGGCAAGGCGCCGCTGCTTGCTCGAGAACTTCTCGGCGTCGTGGCGCGTCGCGCTCTCCTATATCCTGTGCTGTCTCCGTCTTGTCTCCGTCTGCTGTAGGACTGCGTGCCTTTTCGGAGGAGTTTTTCAGAGGTCGCTCTCATCCTCATCATAGCGTCAGCCTCGGAGGTCACCCCGTCGTGCATGTGGGGATGGTGGTGGAATTGAGGGGAGTGCTGCCTTTGGATCCCTCAGTCCCCGCAGCGGCAGCGGCAGCAGTTGCCGCTACAGCTGATGATGATGAGGGCGAAGACGCAGTCGCTGCAGTTGCTGAAGCCGCTCTTGCGGCAGGCTCCCGCTGGACAGATCCCCACGTCATTCCGCGCAAACTCCGACAAGAACTGCTGCTGCTGCTGCAGGAGCAGCAACGCCAGCCACATAGGGGCCTCCTGCTGCCTGACTACGGAGCTTTGAGCTTCATGCATGTCGATTTTGGTGCGGTCCGGCTGTCTTGGAACGCACTGCGACTCCCTTAACCGCCTCGCCGCTGTCTGTCGCTGCGAGCCAACGCTCGTGTATGGCTGTTCTGCGTGTGCTGTAGCGTCTTTTGGTATGCGCACTGCATGCGTATATGTAGGTTTGTGTGGAGGGCTCTTCAAATGTGGAGCTGTGGAAAATTTGTGGATGTGTTCGTGTTGTTGTGTGTATGTGTATGTGTTGTTGTGTGTATGTGTATGTGTTGTTTTGTATGTGTATGTGTTGTTTTGTATGTGTATGTGTTGTTGTGTGTATGTGTATGTGTTGTTTTGTGTATGTGTATGTGTTGTTTTGTATGTGTATGTGTTGTTTTGTATGTGTATGTGTTGTTTTGTATGTGTATGTGTTGTTGTGTGTATGTGTATGTGTTGTTGTGTGTATTTACGTATGTATATGTGTGTGTGTATGTATCTGTATGTGTAAAATGTATGTATGTTTTCGTGTGTGTATGTTTGTATGTATGCACACACGTATGTGTGTGTATGTGTATGCATGCTTATGTATAATTATGTGTGTTGTGTATATGTATATATATATGTATGTATGTGGCTGCATGTGTCTCGCTGTTCTTGGGGAGTTGCAGAAGGAGCTGATGGGCAGCTAGTGAATGAAGACATGGCTAACGTCGTGTTGCAGGAAGCGCGTGGCGAGTCTCTCTCTACGACCTTGCGCAGCGTAGGCATTTGCATGAGCCAGCTGCATGAGCCAGCTGCGGAGGTAGCAGTTGCTTGTGCAGCACACCTTCTTGTCTGTTGCTAGAAGGCTGTTCTTGCTGTGGGCGACGCGGCTGCGGATGCTGCCGCTTCAGTTGCGTCTTGCGAGGTGTTCTGTGTGTGTCTCTGTATGTGTGTCTGTATGTGTATGTGTGTCTGTATGTATATGTGTGTCTGTATGTGTATGTGTGTCAATTTGTCTGTCTGTATGGCTGTCAATCTGTGTGTCTGTCTGTTTGTCTGCAGTTTTGGGAGCAAGTGTCGCGGCCGTTGCTTGGTGCTGGTGCCCACACAAGCGTTGAGCCTCTTCTTCGGTGAGGCATTTCAGAATTTGTGAAATTTAGATTTTGCGCTTGCAGCGAGCGTTGCGTTGGATGTGCTGTGTGTCCAGTGTACTCTAGGCAGGGTGTGTCGAGGCTGCTGTTGCGGGTGTGGGGAGGGAGTCGATTTTGCTGTTGTTCGCGCGAGTGCTCCTGCAGGGAAGGCATGAGCGCTGCAGCGGCTGTTGTGCATCCAGCACTGCCTGGAGAGTCTCGCTCGTTTGGCTGGAAGGCTGTTCTCTCGTGAGCCGCCACGTGTAGCGGACTTAAGGATCAAGGGTGCCCTTTATTCTTTAAGGAATGCAGTCTCGGTGCCAGTCTGCTCAGCTCCTATGGCGAGCTGGAAGCCAGAGTCGATGTCTTTCTGTCTGTTTCTTCCCACCTACTCTCTCTCTCTGTCTCTACGCGCATCTCCTCTCTCGCCCTCCTCTTTTCCCCCTTCCTTCTGAACCTCGTCCTCCTCTCTGTTTCTTCCCACCTACTCTCTCTCTCTCTGTCTCTACGCGCATCTCCTCTGTCGCCATCCTCTTTTCCCCCTTCCTTGGGAACCTCGTCCTCCTCTCTGTTTCTTCCCACCTACTCTCTCTCTCTGTCTCTACGCGCATCTCCTCTGTCGCCATCCTCTTTTCCCCCTTCCTTCTGAACCTCGTCCTCCTCTCTGTTTCTTCCCACCTACTCTCTCTCTCTGTCTCTACGCGCATCTCCTCTCTCGCCCTCCTCTTTTCCCCCTTCCTTGGGAACCTCGTCCTCCTCTCTGTTTCTTCCCACCTACTCTCTCTCTCTGTCTCTACGCGCGTCTCCTCTGTCGCCATCCTCTTTTCCCCCTTCCTTGGGAAACTCGTCCTCCTCTGTCTGTGGCTTCCCTGCGGTCACACAGTGTGTAAACAACTCATCTCTTCCCTCCCTCTTCCTTCCTTCGGAGGAAGAGAGAAAGATGAATACATAAAGCGCAGTCTCCTCCTCAAGCAACACAGCCACGCCTTCTTAGTCTTTTCTGCCGCCGCTGTGCTGCAGGGTGTTAGAGCGAGTCGTTCGCTCCTGCAGCAACGTCGAGGCATCCCTCTTCCGATCCTTTATTAGCTACTTTTACATTACCAGAAATTCGCATGTTTCAGGCGGTACCTTCATCTTCATCACGCCGCTTCTTATCCTCTTGATTGCACTGCCCGTAAGTTGGCAATACAGTTGCATGCTGTGCGTAGTCGAACCCCCTCCCTCAGGCTCTTGCAAGTAGTTTGCGATCCTCTCGCCTAAGTGCAACTCAGAGGCACGCATCCTTGGGGTTCTGCCGCAGTCTCCTCATGACACTCCAGGATACCAAGTCAAACAACTAGCTGCAGCAGGAGCTGCTGCTGCTGCTGCGTGCGCTTTGCAGCTGCTGTCTTCTCGCATCGCCTGTGACGTCAGAACCTTAGTTTTGGGCATAGCAGGAGTCTCATTAGCGACACTTGCGGCTCTTCCCGTGTATTTAGCAGCCACCTCGGTAGGTATTCTCCCCACAAGGCTGCTTCTTCTGCGACTGCTGCTGCCCCTCTTTTCGCGTCTCCAAGTGCTGCTGCCCTAACGTTTCTCAGATTGAGCTTTTCTCGCATACGCCTCCCAAGTCGTGAAGCCTTATAGACTTCCCCGTCATGCACTTCCTCCCGCTGCTGCTCCTTTTACCTTGCTGCTGCTCCTTTTAGCTTGCTCCTGCTCCTTTTACCTTGCTCCTGCTCCTTTTACCTTGCTCCTTTTAGCTTGCTGCTGCTCCTTTTAGCTTGCTCCTTCTAGCTTGCTGCTGCTCTTTCTAGCTTGCTGCTTTTTGCTTTGCTGGTGGCCGCCTTTTTCGGCTTAAGCCTCTGAGGGCAGTTCGTACTGTGGGAAAAAGCCGAAGGGCAAGGGGGGAAGAGTGCGCGAGCACCGTCAATCGAGCTTTCTCTAACATCGATTCCCCTAAATCCTGGTGTCATGCCCTTCTCCTGACACTTTTCAATAGCCGAGGCATGCAGCTGTTCACGGGCTTTGTCTGCAGCCTCGCTTTGGTGCTTTCCTCTATGGCACTTCTGCTGCTCCTCGCTGCACCCAGTGGAATACCGAAGATCTCCTCCAGTACACGCAGGTAGAGCTTCTTTCCTGAATTTTTAATGGCTCCTTCGTGCAATTGCAACTCGAGTGACTTTGCAGAGGCTACCACCGCTTCCCTGGTGTCTGTGGCGGAGCTGCCGAGTGCGTCGTTGCTGCCTTGGCGCATGCTGGCCTTTCATCAGCTCCTTGCAACCTATTGGGGAGGCTTTGCATACGCTTGGCACGGCCGTTTTTCATTCGATTCTTTCTCTGAAGTATGCCTTTCATGGTGTTGCAGAAGGCTGCCCTTTGGCTCTATGCTGCTCTCCCTTTGTATGTGGTGCTCCTCGTCCTCGCGGTGTATGCTGCTCGCCGCATTCGTCAGACGCAACTTGAAGGTACCCTCAGCTCTTGCTGTCGCTGCTGTTGTTGTTATTTACACTGCTGCTGTTGTTGTTATTCGCACTGCTGCTGCTGTTGTTATTTACACTGCTGCTGTTGTTGTTATTCGCACTGCTGGTGCTGTTGTTATTTTTGCACTGCTGCTGCTGTTGTTATTTTTGCACTGCTGCTGTTGTTAATTTCGCACTGCTGCTGCTACTACTACTACTTTTGGTAATACTTCTTTTCTGCCGCTGTTGCTGTGGCGGCTCGATTCGTCTCTATCACCCGCAGCGTGCTGCATGAATGCGTGTTGGTGGTCTGTGCGTGTGGTTGACGTCGCAGCTCATGAACACACTTCCCAAATAGAAGATCCCGGCTGTCTTTTTTCCCCTCCCGGAACGCGCGAGCTTTTCGCAGCAGCTGTGGCTGCGGCAGGACAGACCTCACCGCAAGGAGCCGCAGCAGCAGTACCGTCCACCACCGATGATGGAGATACAGATGCAGACATGTTACGGCAGCAACAGGAGCAGGCACTCGAACAGCCTCAGCGACAAGAAGCTCTGCAGATGATTGCAGACCAGTTGCTAGACTTCTGGCTGCCTCCTGTTGCCCCCCCAGCTCTTTGGATATGCATTCGCACGGGCTGTAGACTGCTGCTCGTCATCATCCTGCTTGCACTTGTCGTAAGTCGCTTGGTGTGGTTGCGGTCCAATTTGCTGCTGCTGCTGCCTTAGGGGCTTTTGGGTGCCACCATTGGCCTCCACGCAACCTCTGCAAAGTGCAAAGCGGAACGCTGATATTCCTGTCGTGCAGATATCCAACGTTTCCGTATCATGGCTGCTGGGAGTTGTGCTCGTGCCAGCCATGCAGCTGATGGTTCCTCTCTTCCACGACCCCACAGCCTGCCTGCGGCGGCAGCTGCAACAGCAGCAGCAACAGCAGCAACAGCAACAGCAGCAACAGCAACAGCAGCAGCAGCAACCGACCGCGGAACGTCAAGAGGAGTGCTCAAAATCGGCAGATGCAAATGCTGCTGCTGCTGCTGCTGTTGTCGTTGCAGCGAAAAATAGCACTTACGCATTACACCCGGACGAGAACATTCAGCAGCAACTCAAAAAGCTGCAGTGGCGTCACAAGCTGCTGCTGCTGAGGAAGGTAGTTCTGTGCGTGGGTGTGCTGCTATGTGTCCTTCTGTTCACAGACTTTGAGCCTTTGCGGGTAAGCCTCTCCTCTGCATGCAGCAGCAGTGATAAATCCCGTTGCTTGTAAATTGCGTTTCGCGGGTGCAGCTTTCAACGCCTGTATTTGCTTGCGCTTGTCCGCAGCCGCTTCGCTCCAGCCTATATGCAGCAGTCGCACGCTTCGCTGCTGCAGCTGGCGCTGCACTTCCCCCCGGCTCGAAAAACCTTCCCTCCCCGCAACTGCTGCTGCAGTGGCTTGGGTCAGGTGTTTTGCAGCAGCAGCAGGAGCAGCAGCACCACATGCCCTTCAATGCTGCAGCGGCGACAGCCACGGGAGACGCAGCTGTGCCGGCCCTTGTCACTTTTAGCTCTACTCCCGAAACACTGGATGTGCATGCGCCTCCCCCAGAGGAGGCATGGACTGCCGCGTTGTTCCTGCCGCAGTGGCTGTCACAAATCCTGCTGCCTACTCGTCCCAACGGGCTTCTTCTGCTACTGTACGGGGCCGGGAGAGACTCTCTGTGTATTAGCAGCAGCACTTTTCACCTATTTGTTTTCGGGATTCTACCGCTTCTGTTCTGCTTCTTCATCACACTCTTTTTTCTGCCGGCATGAGATGGCAAGGGTGTTGAGAACCCTTCAAACCAGTTGGTTGCTGCTTCCTCTACAGCACATCGACACAAACATATCTAAATTGGCACCTTTCGCGATAAAGCCGAAGCGCCTGCATGCGTGCAGCCACCACACGCGCAGCCCTTTCAGGGGGACGCGTGGGTCTGCACGCATTGTACGAGTTCTTCTGGTGTATGTACACATCCGTTCCTCAGTCGACAGCTCCAGTTTTCCCCCTTGAGCCGTCCCTTCCCTACTTGACCCTCCTAGTTCACCTCCAAATAAAGAGATAGCCCTACTGCGGGGGCTCACGCACGTGGAATGATGCAGTGCCGCTAGGAACAGCTTTTTCCGTCTTTGACTCTCCATAAGCACCAAGCGCTGTGCAATGCACAACTGCTGCACACACTAAGTGCCGGCCTTATCTCTTCCCACCGTGGAATTGGAAATCGCAGTTAAAACATGGCACATCTTGGTGCAGGTGACCGTGGAGTTGGTGGTGATACTCGAGGGGAGGGGGAAAGCGCAATGGCCTGGGAGTCTTCTCTGCACAAAGGTGTTCCTGGAGTGGATTCGCGGCATATGTTTTGCCTCAGTATGTAACATGAGGATCTCGAGGCGTTAATAATACTACTGCATGCACGGACGCACTCCCAGCTTTTCACGTTCCTTCTCCAGACCTGCCACCAGCACTTTTAGAGCTGCGCATTATTCGGGAACATGGTACACACAAGCTAGCGTGAGCGCAGCAGGCGATTTGCAAGGCTTCTGATAAAAGGCCATGTAATACCTTGCAGTTCGTGGTGGTCTCGTACATAGAGGCCATGTGAGACACACTGCAGTTCGTAATGATGTCGTCCATTGCCGCGGCTGTCGACCGAAATTCCGTTTTGTGAGAAGTTGAGGGCAACTTCGAGAACCGCGAGGGGCTTCTTTTCAGTTCGCTAGGATATACTCTGATGCCTTTTGAGACGGCTTTTTAAATGGCCCCGAAACGAGCCGTCCCATTGGTGTATCCATGAGCCTGCTGCTAGTAAAAATCTGCCCCTGAACAATCTTCGTGCCATGCAGCCCCTTGACGGCGGCAAGCAGTTCCTTTGCCACAAGTGGAGCTGCAGCCGTTGAAACCCGCTGACTCGAAGTGCCGCCGCCGCGACTGGCGCAGGCCAGCGTGAGAGCCCTTCTGGTCACCGGAAAGAATATGAGCACACGATTGATAAGAACTATGCGCTTTCCCGAAGTGCCGGCGGGCTCAACGGGTATCCCACAGCTCCCTGGCAAACAGGGGCTGACAGGTCCCTGCGCGCTTCGGATAACGAATTTTAAAACCCTTTAATTAGAGCCTCGAGCGCTGCCCTCATAGCCGTGCTGGCCTGGTGTAGGGCGGCTTCGGTAACTCTGTCGTCCGCACGCTCATAATGTATTTTCCTGCGGAGTTCGGGGTTCCCAAATGCCTCTTTTGTTCCTCTTTTAAAGCATCTTACCGTAATAAGGACAGCGTCAGACCGTTTGCACATTGTGAACAAGAAGTGCCTCGAAATCCGGTGCTGCAAAGTACAATTCCTGTGTGCGAATTAGTGTGATTTGTTGCTTGCTCGGTACCCTGGAAAAATCGCGCATTGGTCTATCGCCCCAGCCGGCTGATGATGCTGAAGCAGCTCGCCTACCGGATGCCAAATCTCCTTCGTCCAACCTGAAGTTTCTGTCTACAGCTTAAATTATCTTCCTGCGTAGAGATCGAATGCCGCTGGCACCTTCCATTTACGGAGGAGCAGCAAGTGCTACTACCCTTTCATGAAAAGCTGGCTGCGGCCTCGGCGGTGCGAGAGTAACCCATGCACTCGATTTACCCAGAGTGAAGGGCTTTGCGGATTCTGCCACAAACTTTGAGAGCGTTGATGGCGCTGGCCTCTGGATTTTCAAAGTTTTGTTTCAGTATTTTCCAGCAGCATACTGCGTTGTAGTTTGTCTCGAGAGATATGTACCTCGAGAATCGGATAGCTGTGCAAGTGTCACCGGTGACTGGGTTGTTGGCTGTGAGCCAGATGCCTGCCCAGGCGGCCTCATCGCCACGCCACCGCGTATCAAGACGTTCACAAAGCCTTGCGGCCTGTTTTCACCTTAGTAGGGTCAGCCGATCGAGCTTGGAGCTCTAAGGGCTCATGAGGGGCGTCTGCAGCGTCTCTTCACAAGAGATGCCTCTGGTCGCTCCTGTGGCAGAACCCGAAGGCGGGGACACCACAATCTGAAAAAACCATTAAAAACTGATCGCTTTAATGCAAAACAAAGGTTTGAAATCTACAGCCACACAAAGATTCATAATCCAGGAGCAGTCATGCGAAAGGCCTCGAGGAAGTCTCTTGTGAGGATGGAGTCACCTCGAGCGGCCAAACAGTTATTCAGACGTGTTTCACGCGAATAATTCATGAAACTTTCTTCAAATGTCAGCACCACTTGATATTTTATTTGCGTCAGGGGGATATTTGCACTACTCTCAAGAAACAATGTTCCAGAGAACCCGGATTTCCCAAGCCTGAATTGTCTTGTCGGCCGAGACAAAGCCATGTATTTCACTTAAATTTCCCTAAAAAAGAGTCCACAACATGCGGCGTTGGCTCACAGACACGCACTTCATAAAAACCGCTTATGTGTTCACGGCAGAAGATATGTAGAATGCCCATTGGTTGAGAACAAATCGATGTGGCGCAACTTCAGCGCTGTTCAACTAGAGGCACAGGGGTCACCGACTCCTGCCCGTCTCTCCCCATTTTTTTTACTTTGCTCAATAGAATCAAAGGTTTTAGTACTTTTTGAAGCCCATGAGCATTAAAAACCGCTCACTACCTTGTGGTGGGCTGTCCAGGGGTTCCGCAGGGAAAGAAGGCTGGAGTAACGTCGTTCTGGGGACTTTAGTGCCCCTCCGGCAGTTTCAAACACTCTGTCCGGTGTTCGCTAGCTTCTTTTGTAGGCTTGACAATGTTTCTTGGTTTATATTAAGAAATGTGCGGCGGTTCCTGCTTTAAAGTCTCAGCTTTTTCGAGAACACGCTTACTGCAGTCCTCCCCACGTGCATTGGTGTAATAGCACATGTGATAAGCTCTGTGAAATGCCTCCGTTACCTTTATCGCATTTTAAACTATTCTCTGTATGTGAATATTAGAAATCCCTGTCGGTACAAATGTGGCGTATGAGAGTGTGTTTTGTGGAGTCGCAGACGGCAAAAATCATCGCCTGTGGCTCAATTACATGCCTTATCGACTCCAACTTCTGGCTAGAGAAAGTACTACACGTGTGGCGAGTTTTTCTAAAAGTTCGCGTTAGGTAGAATATGGTGGAATCGAAGAGAAGCCCCACAAATGCTTGCACCTGCCATCGCCTGCAGGTGTCTGCACTCCATCGCACCGTCAGTGGCACTGCACTGACACCCCTAGGAGGTTTGAGCCCCCAATCGCTTCCCGCTTCCCTAAGAGCGTACAGTGGAGGCTTCCGGCAGATCTTCAATCTGCTTCACGCAAAAGAATGCCAAATCCTTTTTCAAAAAATTTCGGTGGTAGACCAGGAGCGTGCTGAGAATGATGCACCCCAGTTTCAATCATGGCCAATTCCAGACTACTAAAGGGTATTCATGAGTCCTTTATGTCAAACACATAGAGGCTAAAGACAGCCGCGGGTTCCGGGAGTCTCCCCCTGAGAGAGGGCACAAGGGGCGCTTTTATTTCGTTGCAACAATTACAAACTGTAGCAAGGCTGAGGCACTGTTGAGCTCTATTTTGAATGACACCGTAGGGGCGTACAGATATCAGTCCCCTGATTCAATCAGGGGCATCCATATGCAAAGTAAATATCGGTCTTTTGCCACCTTGCTCTATGTGCTAGACAAGTGATCATTGATATTACCCACGTGGTATCGGCTTCAACGGGGTACATGCAGTCCTATGAAAACGAAATAGCGCTACTTAATGCCCGATCCGTAGCATATCCCGATCTTAGTGCACCTCTCAAAGCTTTTGTATTTCGATTCCATTGAACTAAAATGCATTGCTTCGCGGAGCATACCGGGACCCCTACAGAAGTGGCTCCTAGCACCTGCCACACGGGTGGGACAGCTATCCGCCTTAGCATAGCCTGGTATGCATTGAAGCATGGAACACGCCGACCTGCAGTAGACACGATTTGCACGATTAACATGTAGCCGTAATTGATATGTACACTACATTGGAAATGCAGCAGAAGCAAGTGCCCTCGTGACATGCCCAACAGCGACAAGGGATATCCCCGTAGGATTTATTAGGGGGGCCTACGTGAAAAAAAACCCCTAACGCGCTTGCAAAGCCATGCAGACCAACCCGACTGCAAAACGTTCAATGCTTGAACATGGTGTGATATAATTTTCAATGCTGCACACACGACTTGAAGCTTTCCATGCAGCAACCCAAGCAGGCTTTCTGTATGAACACAGTGAAATCCAGACTCAATGCGAACTTAATACAAGGTTGCTGAGTGTAATACAAATGAGCTCCCACCTCCTGCTTCCTGTGCCCTTGAGGTTTCCCAACACCAGGAAACAGTGGCAGATAGCAATGAAGTATTCGCACCTAGAAACTCCGAGCACTCACAGCTATTTGCATATACCATTTCGCGCACATGTATACAAACTGACTCTTATATTGAGATAGCAGCTCTGCAATAAATATGATGTACCAGCCGCAAAACCGAATTGTCAATTCCTTGTTACGTCGTACCTATATAAAAGTGCTGCAATAGAAAGTGTTTGTCTAGCCCAGTCCGCAACACCGAAGGCATAACAGATGTGTATTTCTAGTGATATGGGGTGGAAAACGCAAACCTCGATGGCTGCCGCAGGACTGAATTGTGGGCTTCGTTGCCAGTGGGGGAGTCTGCGTGCTATTTGGCTAGCAGCGCTAGCCCCTGTGAACTGTATTCCTCGCTGTCCTTGGTATTTGTCCTTTCCCAGCGCATGCTCTGCTTGCAAACGCTACATTTATTCATGGGTAAAGCTTGAAAAGCTGCAGGTTGTTGTCGTTGTGCTGCCTAAACTCAAACTCATGCACAGGCGCTCGCAGGGAAGGTGCCTGTACAACAATCTTCCTCGTGCCTCTCCGGCGCAGTGAAATCACCTGTGCTACATGCAGCTTCTGTTGTTGTATGCAGAGAATGCTCCATGATGCGAGGACGCACCACTGGGCCGGTGCGTGTCCTTAATTCCTTTAGACATTTAACTTGTCTTCTATTTTATCATAGCAAGATGCTCACGACTTTCGGCGCTCCGACAGTAGCGCGCCATCGCAGTCGCATTAGTTGGTTCCTCGTTCGTTGTCGGCTAGAGTGTGTGTGTCTTCCTTCACATCGATTTCCGCGAGCAGTTGAGGTCCGTTATCGCTTTTCTAGTTTGCGATATTTTGCTTTTCCTGCCTGCCTTGGGAGGACGACACAGGAAGTTTTTTCTTCCGGCAACATGCATGCACTTGGTCTTGACGGACAGGAACAGAACATGAGGGCGTATGTTTGAAGCATGGGGGCGGAAGGTGTAACGGGCTAAACGCTACACTTCAGGACTTGCTACTACACTAGTGATATTTCACAGGAATCAGTAGAGGATAGTTGCTATGTTTGCTTGTATACCTTATTTATTGCACAGAACCGTTAGATCCCTATTCGAAGACGCAATATGATGTGCATGCGCGATAGAAGCTATGCGCAGCTAGATGTGGATGCTAGAAGCGCATAGAGGGTGCGGGTGCGCATACGTTAGCTGCCCCTTGTCCATCATGTAGGGAAATTCGGGGGAGTGGCAGCAGGAGGAGCGCCTTGTCTAGGAATACACTCAACAAGCTTGTAGTAAGTTTGTATTGAGGCTGGAACTAGGCATCTCCCTACGAAGGGCCCAAAAGGGAGCGGCACAAAGGTGGACCTGCTATTAGCGTTGCGGATGCGTTATTGCTTTAGAAGGCTTTTGTAGGAAAGAATGATCCGTGGAGGTGTTTCGCGGGTTGGCGAACAGAGCTACGCTACAGAAGACCGTTGGTAGAGATGAGGGGTCGGCGTGCACGAATTCTGTCTTTTTTAGCAGCTCGAGGTGAAGTGCAGAGGCAGTGGTACGGGAGTTGTCTGAGGCTTGCTTGCTTGCTGCAAAGTGGAATCAGCCCGCTTACTCCGAAGCTGCAGCGCCTCCCTCCAGTGTGTTTCTGCTAGCGCCGTCATGAACGGCAGGGGGTGCCTCCCCCTTGAAGGAAGCCCATACGGGTGCCTCTAGACTGTCCAGAAGGAGCTGCAGCCGTTGTTGCAGCAGCTGTTGCTGCTTTTTTGCTAGCACCAACTTCATCTCCCGTGCTGCAGGCACCCGCGTACGATGTGTTTTAGCCCCTGAAAAAAAACTTGATGCCTCTGGTGTCACAGCTACTGCTCCTGCATGCCAGAGGTGGAGTACGTACCGGCTCTGGGGTCAGTAGTGGCAGCCGTTGCTGCCGCTTCTTTCAGCTTGACCAGCACTGGAGCCTTGGAGACGCGCTGCAGCAGGTGCCCTAGTTGCTGCTGTAAGGAAAACGCAGCAGGCGACGACGCGGAGGCGCTGTTAGAGCCGCAACTGTTTTGGTGCCCCTGCTGCAGACTCCGCAGCTGCTCCATCATTGCGTCTGTGTCTCGTCGCCTCTGCAACACCAGCCAGCAGCCTCTGCACAGAAGCGAGAATCACTTTTGCGCGGATTTGAGGCCCCTTTCGACAGCTCACTAAGGCGCAGCGGCAGCACCACGACAAGACGCTGAAGGCTGCCTGGAGGCTGACCGAGCCGCGTAAGACGCATGCACAAGCGTACGCAGGCAGGCAGGCTACAGACAGACAAGGAAACCGAAGCGAACAAGGCAGAGACTTGAAGCGGAACTGTGCGTGGCAAGCCTTGAGTAGCAGACTGGCTGCCCCCAAAGACTCCACTGTGTGCTCACAAGCACGGAGGGGCCAAGGATCGGGAGAGGGATCTCGAAACGCATGCGTGTCGAGGAGGAGAGCAACGGTCGAAGGGGGTCGTAACCTCAAAAGACGCACTTTCGCAGAGACAGCGACAAGCCAGGCATCAGCCATCAGGAGAGCGCTATCGTCGGGAGCTCGTGGAAAATCGGGTTCCTGCGAAGCACACAGCGAGAGCGGCACAACTGCCTCCTGCCTCTGCAAGCCCACCACAATAGGCCGTTTATTCTAGAGTTTGGAGCCTTGCTGCTGCTGCTGCTGAAGAGATGTCTGCCTCTTTCTAGGATCGCCCGACCGCTTCCTTCAGAAACTCGAGGAGCTCCTCGCGAGACGCCAGAGGCCGCTCCAGTAGACGCCCTGCGTAAACGCAACCAACAGGCAGTCTCCACCAAGAAGCTCGCTCTCCCCCCCTCACTGGCTAGCTGACTCGCCACGGGATGGCTAGCTAGCCAGCTGTCCAGCTGGGCAGCCGCTGGCTCGGAAGGCGCCAAGAAGCAGCCTCGGCACGAAAAGCGCCGATAACCTGTGGCTACGTCAGGAGGGCACTCATTCTACAGGCTGCCAGCGGTCTACTGCGCGCGCTGGAAACATTTCAGTGCCAGAAAAAAATGGACTTAGAGACGTCGGCTGATGGTCACACCAAGTGCTTGTCTGGCAGTCTGAGGCTCCACGTTGTAGACTTGCTGCAGCTGGAATGCAGCAGCCAGAGCAACCGAAAGAGACCCCTGCAGTTGCTGTTGCTGCTGCTGTCGCTGCAGATCTGACAGAGAGCGAGGCAATCGCAAAGCAGATTGAAAGCCTACTACCCACGTTCCTCCTCCAAGCACGCTCTTGCCGCTCGTTGGAGCTGACAGACTCCCCACTTGCTGATCCCGCGAAAGCTGCAGTCTCTTCGGCTGCAGTTCTTGCTGCTGCCGCAGCTGCGAGAGAACTTCCATGACTTGCTGCGTCTTCGCCGTGAGGCTTGCTCCCCTCTGCTTCTCTATAAGCGACCAGTCAAACAGTCCAAACCGTAAGGGACGGAGTGAGCCTCCCTAAAGCAATCAGAAAAGCAGCAGGCACAGTCGCAACCTCTCTGCAGCACTGTAAATGCTCTCTCTCTCTCTGGCTCTGTCTTTCTGTCTCTGTCTTTCTGTCTCTGTCTTTCTGTCTCTGTCTTTGTCTCTCTGTCTTTGTCTCTCTCTCTCTCTTCAGCGCATGCGCTGCTGCTGGCAGAAAAAAGACTCGTGCTTCCTGCCTGGCTTCTGACTCACATCGACCAGCGCATACGCAAGAGAACCCCGCACGTTGGCAATGCCTAAACACAGAGGCAAGCAGTCAGCAGCTCCCTCGTCTCTGCTGCTGTTGCTCCTGGTAGGTTCGCGGATCTCGCTGCTGTTGCTGTTGCTCATACCGCAGCCAGAGTCTCTGCCAGAGTCTCTGCCAGAGTCTCTGCCAGAGTCTCTGCCAGAGTCTCTGCTGCTCCTGACGCTGGATGAGAGGGAACGACCTACAAGCGGGCGAAATGCGGCTAGGAGGCGCCTACTGCATGCAACACGAGGCAAGCTACACGTAGGCTGGAGCGCACTGCTGCCACTGCTGCTGCAGATCGGAGCTGATATCTCCAACACTTGCCTGCCGCTTGCGACGTCGGCAGGTCGAAAATTGTTTTCCCGAGCTGCCGTTCGAACTGCCACGCGGGAGGAGGATGCTGCAGTAGCTGATGCAGTAGCTGCTGCAGTAGCCACTCGATTAGCTGCTTGCGTTTTTGCTGCCGCTGCAGCGGCTGCAAGAGGAATAGTCTTGCTGCCAGCGTTTAGCAGCAACATCTGCCCTTGACGCCGCTTCCACTGCCACAGCAGCTCCCACTATACAGCACTACGAGGTCCAGCAGCAAGAATTCCTGCTCTTGCAGATGCAGCTTCGCCGCGGCTGCAGTATGACGACCACTCACCACGCTGCTAGGAGGCAGCCCGCATGTTTCCCAGTGGAGTGCTCAGTCTAGTGCGACTGCATCTGATAGGAGTTGCTGCTTGCCACGACGAGGTGGAGGTTTTTCGCTGCTGGAGAGCTTATTTTTAATCGTTTATTCGCTGCACAGGCATTTTTCCGAGGTATGCAGGGGCCCCCTTCGGGGGCCCCCTAGGGCCCAGGGGTGCGAGGGTACAGCGGGGGGGCCCCTCTTCGGATTTCGGTTTTTTCAAAGACTTGGAAAAATGGCTGCTGCTGCGGCTGCTGCTACTTCATCAGAACTGCGATCTGTTTCTCTGCACGCGCTTTTCCTTTTTGCCTGGCACGGGCACTGCGTTTGCAGATGGTCTTCCTTGCTGCAAAGGCGACAACAGCGGCTGCTGCTGCTGCTGCTGCTGCAGCTGCCGCAACAGCGAGGGTAATTCCACATGCGTTTCCCCGTGCACTGCGCTGCCGTTCATTACGAGGTGTCGATATCGTCGCCCCCTTAGAGAGCAGCAGCAGATACAGCAGAGGCAGCAGCATCAGCAGCAGCAGATACAGCAGCAGCAGCAGATACAGCAGCAGCAGCATTAGCAGCAGCATTAGCAGCAGCATTAGCAGCAGCCTATCGCGGTCTTGCCAGGCTGCGCCCGTTGAAGCGGCCTTCGTCTGCAGCTCCACATCAGCAGCAGGCAGTAGCAGAAGAAGTGGCGGCAACAGCAGCAGCAGCAGCAGCTTGGACTTCAGTTCCTTGGGTAGCTGCTTTTCTGTGTGCAAGCCGCAGCGCTGGAGATGTGGCGTGCCTGCCCTCGGTGATAGCAGCAGCAGCGACGGCAGCAGCAGCACCGTCCGAGGGATCTCGTGGCAGCAGCTGCAGCAGCAGCGTTTCTCAAAACATCCTTTGAAGCTCAAGACTCGAGAACTGCAGCATCCCCATGTCTCAGGCACGTTCTTGGCCTTTAAATGCGACTGCTGGATTTCGTTGAGGCTGCACACTTCGGCTGTCAAGGCTTGCTCAAGTTTCAGACTAGGATAAGGTCTCTCTCTTTTTCTGTCTGTGCGTCTGTCTGTGCGTCTGTCTCTCTCTGTCTACAGCTCGTGTGGCTGGATTTCCACAGCTGAGATTTGCTGCTTGTGCGTCTTCTGTGCAGCTCCTGAGCATCTGCCCCCTCCCCGCTATGCAGCGGCTCGACTTGAAGGAATCCAACAGTTCGTTCCCGCAAATTGTTATCGAGAGATGGTAGGCATTCTCAATCGGCGTGCTTCGTTGCATCATCCTGCTGAACCTTCCAGGCCTGCCTAAACAGCTCTTTCAGCGTCTTTTCGACTGCTCCTTCCAGCGAGAACTAACACCCCGCGATTTCGACAGCGAACTCCCCCTGCTAAAGGGGTGGCAGCAGCACACAAGGAGATTTTCGTCTCCAGAGCGACGAAAAATCTCCCCCTAGAACGACTCCTTCCAGCATCCGCAAGGCCTCCCACCCTCTGCTGTTGTTGCGCTGCTGTTGTTGCGCTGCTGTTGTTGCGCTGCTGTTGTTGCGCTGCTGCCACGGCAGTGTTTGTCGGAAGTCGGAGGTTCTAGATGTGGCTGCTGCGCCTTCTACTTGCGGCTTGCTTGCGGCTGCAGAGGATGGATTTGAGCAGGGAAGGCGTATTTCTGGGGTTTGACTTCCCCCTGTCTCTGAACGGCAAGTGGAATTCGTGGAGGCGACGAAAGTACAACACCAGATCACACGACAGCCACTACTTGGCGGCGCAGAGTGCAAAGGGGGTGAACTATTATCCGCGGTGAGGCTTTTTGGACGGCTCCAGAGCGAGGAGTGCCTCGTTTCCCTCTTCTAAGGCGCACCAGCAGTCGCAGGCAGCTGGGTGCTCGTGAAGAGAAAATTGGGAAGAAGGGGGAAGGCGATGTGAGGGAGACTGAGGAAGAATGACGGGAGCGAGGGAGGAAGGCAGGCAGGAGGGTAGAACAGAGGCATTCGCTGTCACTGGAAAAAGCAACCTACGACGCGTGAAGGCTCAGTTGCGGAGTTCGCGCATATACCTGCCCCTTCACGCATTCTTCGAAACTTATCTGCAGTGCATGTGTGTGTGTCTGTTCGCAGACAGCATGTTTTCGCAGTGCAGTGGCAGGAAGACTCTGTCCACCGTGTTCGCTGGTTTCGAGCTGCTTACGGCATCCGCAGGGCACTGCGAGCCGCGCAAGCGTTTAGACGCACTTTGGAGGCTTTAGGTGCGTTCTTTCGCAGACGCTTCGAGAGGGGAAAGCGTTTTGGGGAAAAGAGGGAGGAAGGGGGTATGTTCTGCCTCGCCAGATGGTGGCTGTGGGTGTAGGGAGGGAGCAGGGAGGCTGCCTTCGCTCTACAGCCAAAGTCGCGCGCGGGAAAGAGGACGCTACGGCTTTTTGGCAGGAAGGCAGTCGTGTTGGCTGCTTGAGGCTGCAGGCAGCCTTCAGTGCGGTCAAACAACTGGAGAGGACGACCACACAAGAACGATGCCACACAGAACGTTTGGCCTTAAGCCTTGCTGGGTAGGGTGCGTCGTGATTTTGGCTGCTTTGAGTTTACCGTGCAGGTCGAGTGGACGGGGAGCAGAGCGAACGCCAGCTGCGTCAGAAGGCAGCAGCGAATCGGCGGGAGCTGCGCCTGCGCAAGAAACTCTTTGCGAAGATTTCCTCTGGTCAGTTCTAAGGACTGCAACACACAGCAACCGCAGCGGCAACAGCAGCAACAGCGACGGCGACAGCAGCAGCAGCAGCAGCAGCACAGGCACGCAGGCGCATGTAGCGGCGCGCATTATTTCACTTTGTTGGTGTGGTCTCCATTTCTCGCTCCTTGAACTCACCGCAACTCTAGGGTGTAATGAACTCGAAAGGCCTACTTGCCTCGGGGGAGACGATCGTCCCCTGCCGATGCAGCCGCAAAACTCCAATCGCTCGACTGCGCCATCCCTGCTGCCCCTTTATCCCTCTTTTTTCTGTTTGTGTTTGCGCTCGCTCTCGAGCCAATACGAGCCAGCTTGCCTGAGTGTCAATTCAAAGGCACCTGTCCTCCTCCAGTGCATGCGTGTTTTTGCAATTTGCTGCCGTATGCCGTAAAGGCGGGGTCCTTATGACCCCGTTTCTTCTTGCCGGCTGGCTTCTGTGCGAGTCAATTTAGTGCTGTTGATGAGTGTATTTGTTCGCCATTGAAGAGACAAGCTGAAGAGGCAGGCAACAGCCTCGTAGGGTGCAGCCCAACTCAACTCTGCGAGAAGCGCCAGGGGGCGGCAGCCAGGGAGAGTGGGTTCGCTATCACGGAAGGAAAGGCAGGCCTACTTAGTTCGAAGTGCGGATAACGAGTGGAGGAAAAGAAAAGGCACAAGCGTAGTACACAGAAAAGGAGTTTTCATGACAGAATACACAAAAGGCTACGGGCAGACACTCACCGAGCGACAGTTGGGAGGACCTTTATTACGGGCAGTGCGAAATGGTGGCAGGAAGGATATGTTCTTCATCGTCAAAGACAGACACAAGGGGAAACACAATAAAAGGGAGGCTGTGCATACAATTTGGCACCGCTTTAGCTACGCGAGCTGTATATTGAACTGCGGATGCGTGAAAAAGGGAATACCAACTTCAGTGGGGGGTAGGTGTGCGACTGTAGAGACCCTAAGGTATTGCAGAGCACTGTGAACTCGATACAAGGGAGGCAGCGTTGCATGCATGCATGCATGTACGCTAGGCGTTTTGTAGCAGCACTTGTAAAATGTCGGAGTACCTCGAGAGTCCAGCCGCATGCACAGTAGTGGGCCCTCTCTCTCCCCTTTGGTGCGCGGGCAGCGGGGGGAGTTTCCTCAGAACGCTATAGAAGTCTGCTCGTCAAAGTTCGCATCGAGTGGATTACTAAGTGACGGAGACGCTTAATTTAACATTACAAGGTCTATGTGCCCCTGCTGCTACGAGCAGCAGGGGCACATAGACCCTCTAGGTGAAAGTCGCTGCAGGCGTGGGTGTCTGGTTGCTAGCTAGCGAGCTAGCTAGCAACACGAGAACGCTACGCACTGCGGAAGACGCGTGCACTGCGGTTCACGCTATTTAATTGCTTGGATCCTTTCAACGCGCCCTCGTGTAGAACAGAATCGGGCTGAACGGGGGAATGCTACTAGCCGCATGCAGACTGTTAGCTCCTCTTGATCCCGCACGGCACCGTCTGTTGCCCAGCGGCCTTAGTGTAGAGACAAAGCCTCTCTAATCGGTATTTTAAAGAAGACAGACACTGCTCTACCCAGGCACCCTAGAACACGCTTCCCTCTCATTGCATGCGTTAAATGTGCTAAACGCAGCCTCCAGAGCGTTACACGCGCACATACCCTGTGTGCTGTTCTAGAGGGAGGCCCCCCTTCCCTCCCCAAAGACCGCTTCATTCAGCCTCTTCGTCTTCGGGCTGGAGGGGTTCCCCGTTCTCGTCGCACTCGACAACTGCCTCTACCTACGGCACCCACCCACCAGCGATTCGAACCATTTTTAGGAGGTCGTGCGGCAGCGCAATTCTTGCCCCACCCCCCTCGCAAGAGTTCTCGCAGTGGAAAGCCTACAGGAAATTACGCTTCTCGCTACGCTGCAGAGCGCAGGGTGCAAGCCACTTGCCTCTGGATAGTAGTACTTGAGCATTTGTTCCATCCCTCTCTTGACAGTGACGGTGGAGGAAGGGCAGCCTTGGCAGCTCCCCAGCAAGTGTACATACAGCTGGCCGGTCTCGCTATCGAACCGCAGAACCTCCAGATCTCCCCCGTCTCCCTGCAGGATGCACAGGCAGGCAGCGAAGAAGGGGAGCGATCTGGGATGCAGAGGAACGCGAGACTTTTAGCCATCTGTGCCGCACTCAGAGGCAGCGAAGAAAGCTTTCAAGACACACACAAAAAATCTCTCTCCGCATGTGCCTTTGGAATTTTCGCCTGCCCCAGCTAGCCAGCCAGCCAGCTGCGCATCGTGTGCCGCAGAGAAGCGATCAGGGGGAACAACAACGCAAACACAAATTAGCAGAGCTGCAGCTGGCTTCGGAAAAACAAACCCACCCCCACCCCCCTCCCTCTGCACAAGCCTCTCTCAGAGGTCGGCCTGTATAAGGCTCAAGACTCTGGCCGTCGAGGACGGCGAGTTGCATGCTTCCAGTTCCTCCTTAGCGCCATTGCAGAGGCGCCTTTCTTCAAGAAGTTCGAATTCAGACAGAAATATGCTTCTCCCTCCCTATAGCCACGATCAAATGAGCGTAGAAAGGCCAAACAACGTACTTGCAACATGGGCCTGACGCGACAGTTTAGCGTCTCTTTGATTGATTCAAAGAGCTCCTCTTCTTCAGGTCCCATAGGCGCTTCGGCTGCCGAGGAAGCCTCATGGGCGTGCTCCTTTTTTGATGCTTCTGCCGCTGCTGCCTCGTCTGCCGCTGCCGCCTCGTCCGCCGCTGCTGCCTCCGTCGCGTGCGCCAGCTGAGCGGCAGCAGAAAGTCTGCGTTTTGCCAAAAG
The DNA here is from genome assembly GCF_002999335.1 of Cyclospora cayetanensis. Lineage (NCBI taxonomy): Eukaryota > Apicomplexa > Conoidasida > Eucoccidiorida > Eimeriidae > Cyclospora > Cyclospora cayetanensis. Next base: position 15,646 of record NW_020312155.1, on the reverse strand, counting down.
CAGAAACAGAAACAAGTCCAGGAGACAGTTGTGCCTACACCCAAACAGCAGCAGTTAAGAAACGCGGTCTACCTGCATAAAGATCCCACGCCCTCCTAGTGACACCCTTTCTGAGAGCACGCCTCTTCCACCTGCTCGCAATGCTACTGCAGATCACCGGATGGCTGCCTCGACTCTAGGCTTCAGATCTTCCCACTGCGCCTCAGCCTCCTTCACGACTGACACGAAGCCAGCGCCAAGAAGAACGGACACGACGCCCCTCTCCTGAGGCAGTACAGCAGTCAAAAACACACCAGCACAGGTCTGACATTAGCAGCCACAGCTGCTCATGAAAGCCTCGCCTCGCGCAAGCCATAGCAGCTCAGCACCCGAAGCAGTCCTTGCGTCTTAGCGATCAGCGCATCGTTTTCACCTGCAAGATGGCCTGTGCCATTGGAGAGTCCGCTACACCTGAGAAGCCAGAAGGAAAATGAGCGGAAAACGTCGTGATTTTGTGGTTTTTCTTCCTTGCCGTGGTCGGTTGCCTCCCAGTTAGAATGAGGCACACACCTGAAGCGCCCTTGACAAGGGGCAGAGCAGCAGAAGGGGGAACGGGCGACGACAGCAGAAGAGCACTCTCGAGCAGCAGAGGAGGAGGAGCGAGGATCGTACCGGGCGAAGTTTTGGTAAAATTTCTCGAAGCGAAGCTTCCCTTGGCATTTACAAGCGGCCGAGGCAGCAGAGGTCTGAACTTTAGAGCATTCGGATTTGGAGTCTCCTCCACTGGTATCGACTCCATCACCGGTGAGGCTGAAGATGAGAGAAAACGCGGTGTTGCCACGCGTTGAATGGTGTCTAAGTGTGCTGCAGCTGTAAGTCCGAGTGGGCCCCAAGACAGGCTTGCACTTTGGCGTCGATTGCCATTTTGCGGTGTAGCCGGAGAGGCACTTGTTGTCAACAAGCGGCCATGAAGCCTCTCGGGAAAAGCTGAAACTGCGGCTACATGGAGGGCGCGTGCAGAAGATTTTCTTGGCTGCGTGGCTGCCACTGCTCGCCGCACGCTGAGCCCATACATCTTCCTCTCCTGGATGCAGGAGTATCCACAAGATCTGAAAACAAGGCGGTGGAAGATCAGTGCTCCGCGTGGCGGTTCCTGCGCCGCCGGCGAAGAGTCTGCTATGCCCGAGAAATGCTAACAATTACGAGATCTCGGATCCAAGCAACAGGGAGAGAGGAGGCTAACAGGAAGGGGCCCTACTGGGCGGGGAGTTGGGGGGGGAAGGGGGAAAAGGGGCCTGCGGCTTCTCCCAAACTCAGAGGTATGTGGAAAGAAAAGACAAAGAAATAACACGAAGATTGCAATACTTTATCGCTTGTCAGAAGAAAGAACCACGGCTAAGTGGCTGCCGACAGAGGGCCTGCACACACAGGTCACCTGCAGGCTTCCGCGGATGAAGCACTTGTGACTGCGCCTTTGCTGCTGCACGGCGCGCAGTGTAATGCCGTTTCTCCTGCAGTGTGATGATGCAAAACGCGGTATTTCGGAAATCAAGGCGAGCGGCTTCTTCGGACGACTCCTGGAAGCAAATGGGTTGGAAGACATGCATGCCACGGGCATGCATGACTTCCAACCCATTTGCTCTCCTCATGTATGGCTGCCAGTCCTGAGAAAATACGCTGCTGCGAATGGATTTTTCCCACACATACTGCAATGATCCAGCGGTTCGGCGCGGCAAAGTCCACGCAGCGGTATTTTCTCGGGCGCTGGTTTCAGGTGCTTTTCCTGTGGTACCACCCCTGCACCTGACGACTCGCATTTTAAGGCTTAAAAGCCGCTGCTGCACGTCCTGTGGTTTGGACCGCAAGGGGGCTAATCACGTTTGGGAATGCCGCTGTGGATAAAGTTGGATCCGCTGACTAGGGTGGTGCGCAAACGAGAAGGTTAGCACAAACCTCAGCTGCTGAAGCAGCCGCGCGTTGAGCTTTCTAATGGGGGCGGGGGGTGCCGCTGCAACTACGCAAGGGGAAACTATGAGGCTCTGCTGCTTTTGCTGCCGATATTGCGGTTGATTGTATCACTGCGAACGCCACTGCTGCTATTAGTCTGCGCTTACAAGGTGAGACCACCGACTGGGCAGGGCCTGACATGGGCGTACTCTGCACGGAAGGGACTATTGAGGCTTTGCTGCACGGCCACTGGTGTAAGAGAACTCAACCACAGCAGCAGCATCTTTCACGTTTCATACGGTCGAGCCTGCTGGACGACAATTAGGGGGCCAGCCCCTTCTTAGCTGCCCGGAGATAGTGAAAAGATGAACGTTCCAAATGATACACAATATTCAAAATTAGCCGATATACTCAGGCTGCCGCCGTCGCTGCTGCTCGTGGCAGCGCTCCTGCCGCTCTCAATGCTGCTGGCTGGGCTGAAGCATCAAGAGGCAAAAGACTGCGTTGACGATGCAACTACAGTGGCTTTGGACGACCCTTGTTAGCCAGTAACCGCAGGTGCTGCCCCTGCATTGCACTTCCTCTACTGGCGTTTTGGTAGTGACACTGACGGTTGCAGCAGTAGCGTTAGCAGCTACTGCGAACGCTCAGCCTCCCTCTGCAGTGGACACAGGCCTCACGGTGTTTTGTCCTGAGCTGCAGCAGCGGGAGTAATCCTCCAGGTTCAGCCACAAGTGCCGCAGCAGCTTAGGGTCCTAAGATCTGAGGCGTACAAAAGTCGCACACAAGGTTCAAGCAGCAGCAGCCCAGGCTTCACTTGCCGCACTTCTCTATTCTGTGGGGGCATCAACCGTTAGACGCCAAGCTTTTCCGGGGAAGCAGCCGCTCATGGCTGCAACAAAACCTTATAGGCCAAACTCTGACGAGGGGGTAGGACGAGACACACGCGTTGCGCTGGCGGAAGCAGTAATTCTAATTGGAACGCGGCCAGCAACGCCAGTGGCCTTTGGCACGACCCTAGCAATAGCTATCTTACCACAATCAGATGCATAATCCCCCACTGTGGCAGCAGCGATGGCAGGAGGGGTCTATTGAAAAATATTTGTTGCAACATGCCGCATCCCTGCTTTACCTGTTTCGCGAAGGCTGGCAAGTCGCTGCGAATGCTCGAATAGCTCGTAGGCTAAGGGTACGCGCACCGTAGCTGTCGCTCCCACCTAGGAGTGAAAACTCAAAGACGCATAGGCAGGAGAAGCAGAAAGTTTATTCTGAAAATCGATGACGACTTTCTACTAGGCTATATAAATGCAGAGTTAATTGTTTCCCTGTAGAAACCCTAGATGGCGCGCTACAGCTGGCATCATCGCATGGTCCGCCACAGCTGCCCCCCGCTCAGTCACTAGCTTGGATGCAGTGGGATGCCAGCTTTGCCTACAACCGCTGTTTGGTCTCGAAACAGCTGCTTGGCTATGCAGTCATCTGTTTTTCTTTGGCACAAACCAGACGAAGAAGTTTGCAGCTAGGTGGGTGGGACCGATTACCATCCTCTCGCGAACCAATGCTTTTCCTTGCTCTATCGATTTGCCGAAAGAATTGGGCTGCCAGAGAACAAAAAATATTGGCTTCCTAGAGAAGTTTTGAGACTTCCAAAATTATTCACGGTTCGCCCAGCAGGCAAATGACTCGTGTGCAGGTAAAAGATCCACAAGGTGCCCCAGAAGTGCTGGATTATAAGACTATTGAGGGGCGATGACACGGCAGATGGGAGTTTCTAGTAATATGGGGTGGAAAACGCAAACCTCGATGGCTGCCGCAGGAATCGATTGTGGGTTTCGTTGCCAGTGGGGGAGTCTGCGTGCTATTTGGCTAGCAGCGCTAGCCCCTGTGAACTGTATTCCTCGCTGTCCTTGGTATTTTTCCTTTCCCAGCGCATGCTCTGCTTGCAAACGCTACACTTATTCATGGGTAAAGCTTGAAAAGCTGCAGGTTGTTGTCGTTGTGCTGCCTAAAGTCAAACTCATGCACAGGCGCTCGCAGGGAAGGTGCCTGTACAACAATCTTCCTCGTGCCTCTCTGGCGCAGTGAAATCACCTGTGCTACATGCAGCTTCTGTTGTTGTATGCAGAGAATGCTCCATGATGCGAGGACGCACCACTGGGCCGGTGCGTGTCCTTAATTCCTTTAGACATTTAACTTGTCTTCTGTTTTATCATAGCAAGATGCTCACGACTTTCAGCGCTCCGACAGTAGCGCACCATCGCAGTCGCATTAGTTGGTTCCTCGTTCGTTGTCGGCTCGAGTGTGTGTGTCTTCCTTCACATCGATTTCCGCGAGCAGTTGAGGTCCGTTATCGCTTTTCTAGTTTGCGATATTTTGCTTTTCCTGCCTGCCTTGGGAGGACGACACAGGGAGTTTTTTCTTCCGGCAACATGCATGCACTTGGTCTTGACGGACAGGAACAGAACATGAGGGCGTATGTTTGAAGCATGGGGGCGGAAGGTGTAACGGGCTAAAATCTACACTTCAGAAGTTGCTACTACACTAGTGATATTTCACAGGAATCAGTAGAGCATAGTCTAGTGGATTTGTCTGCTTGTATACATTATTTATTGCACAGAACCGTTAGATCCCTATTCGAAGATGCAATATGATGTGCATGTGCGTTAGAAGCTATGCGCAGCTAGATGTGGATGCTAGAAGCGCATAGAGGGTGCAGGAGCGCATAGGTTAGCTGCCCCTTCTCCATCGTGTCAGGAAATTTGGGGGAGTGGCAGCAGGAGGAGCGCCTTGTCTAGGAATACACCCAGCGAGCTTGTAGTAAGTTTGTATTGAGGCTGGAACTAGGCGTCTCCCTACGGAGACACTAGATGGGGCGTCACACTGTTTGTGCAGCGGTGCATGCGCAAATTGTATGCCTAGTAGCGCGCATCACGGCAATGATTTTCTTTCATGGGGAGCAGTGCTCGTGGTGCCTGGAATTGGGTACAGGGTTGGTGAGAAAGGCCCTGTGTGTTTGGCAGCCTCAGAGCCATTAGCCTAAAGGTGTGAAAACCTCTCGCCTGGCCTACTTCGCTTCCTGCCGCGTTTCAGATAGCCCAAGCTACCAAGTGCTGCTCTGACCAACTGTCCTTAGCGTGAGCCAGAGGTGCAAACCACCCTACACTAGGGCACAGAGGGAAGGCGCTATTTTTAGACTGGTGGTGTCGCAAGTGTGAGCATTTGGCTGCTGCTGCTAGACACTGATTCTACTCCTACAGACCCGCATCTGACATGGATGGGATGCATCTTGCTATTCTGCACACTTGCTACAAAAAATAAGATCTCGTTGCACGCGGTGGGCGGCATGAAAATGCGGTGCGGTCGCTGCGCTGGGAAACTTGTGAGAGCTTCAGAAAGGTCTTTACATGCGCGTATGCAGCGTTTTGCGTGTATGCGTCTGAATCAAAAAGCGTATTTTCTGACCCGAGAGAAAGGCAGACAGTGGGAAGCGGAGGAGGCCTCTGTTCGGCAGATTTGCAGGCGGAGGCGCTGCGCCCCACACCCCGCAGCAGCCAGTAGCGACACCCTTTCAGAAGGCGACGTTCACTTGTACCCATTTTCCATCTTGCCTTTTGTTGAGGCCTTCGCGTTTCTGTGACTCCCAAGAGCGCTGCGAAAATGGCCAAGTCCAAAAACCACACCAACCATAACCAGGCAAGTGGGAAGTCGCCGCTGCTCATGAGGCTGCCGGCACAGCAAGTGCTGGCGCCCCCCCGATGTAGCGCTCTTTCTGGAGGTGTATCGCGTTTTGCGTTGCAAAGGGGAAGCTCGTTGTGACCGCTGGGGTGGAGAGGGCACGAACTCCCGCAATGCATGCATGCGCAAGGGGGCGGGGCCGTGCAAACGGCGGTTCCAGGCGCGAGACGCAGTTTTCCCACGTGTGCAGCGCCTCTCCGCATCGCTGCGTTCAGTGCCTACTGCAGTTTCGACATTACGGGGGAAATGGAGCCTGCAGGGGGCGAGCGGGGTCGGCAGCCACGCTCCGCCGCTCTTCAGGATCGCGCTGCTCCTGCACGTTTTCGAGTTGGTGTGTGCTGTTGATGCTGCAGAACAAAAAGGCCCATCGCAATGGGATCAAGAAGGCTCCCAAGAGGAGAAAGACCTCCACCAAAGGAGTATGCACGGTGCAGGGGAGGAGCGGTGCCTGGCCTAACCGTTTTTGTCTATGACTGTGTACAGCTGACGCGCTAACGGGGACTGTTGCTTTTGTGCTTGCTGTATAGTGGCTGTTGGGCGTTCGCGATGATGACACAAAAGCGCTTCCACACTTCTGTGTGGCCCCGACGTACATCGTGGGGAAGTTGGCTTTTGCACGTCAGGCTGATATATATGGACGCATCCAACCCGTTTGTTTCATCCAGTTCAGGTTCCAGTGTTGTTGCATTGGTCTGTGTCAAGGCTTCGAATACGAGCTGCGTAAAGGGAGCAGGAATAAAGTTTCCTTTCAATTGGCTGCATGGCGCGCGTGGGCTGTAATGAGGTTTTGGGGTATCGATCGGACCCTGTGGAGGGATAATGTGTGTGTTTCGTTGTGCAGATGTGCCCTAAGTTCCTGCGCAACCAGCGGTACTGCAAGAAGGGCATGCTAAAGATGAACGAGGAATGAGCAGACGTGCGAGTCTGCGGCATCTGGAGCGCCTCGCGCACAGGCAAACAAGCACTTGCAGCCTAGAGAGAGGATCTGTCTTCCTTTTGGAGACAGTGAGTGGGAGGCGGGGCGATTTTTTTGCTCCTCGACTGCGCAGACTGCTCTCTTCGGAGGCTTGCATAATATTTCACGTCTTGTTGCGGGAGCGATACGCGTGGCACTATTCACAAGACGCCTGTGGGAGGCATCAAGCAATTCCCTATCTGCGTAAACGAGCACAGCTACAAGGGCACTGTAGGCAGCTGCATGTGAGAGGCAGTGGACACCCTAGTAAAGCTGAATACACACACTTTAGAGTGTGAAGCGCACTTGAGAGAAGCGGATGAAAAGAAACCGCAGTACAGAACAGTGCGTTCTTCTCGCTCGGGGCATATACTCCCCCCTCGCGTTAGGGCACAGGCGCGAGAGAGCCTCGTTATTCAAAGCGCCACCACGGCGAATAACGGCTGCAAAGTGTCGATTCAAAGACTGCGCAGTTCACTGCAGAAACTACAAAACCGTTCACCACCATTCGGTGTGGGGGTGCGTACTGTACACTGCCGAATCATAGATAGGCCGAAAAGGCATAATGCGGCAAGGTGACTCGCTGGCCGCTTTTAGCTTTAGAAACATCTACAGCTTGGAAATCTTGGGGAACATATCCTTTGTGAACTTCATGGCTGCCTGGGTGCTTCCTTTGATCTTCATTTTCCCCTGCAAGTATGCCATTTGGGGGTTCATCTTTCCGGTTGCGAGCTTGAAAAACACGTCATCCTTCAGTGTAAAGCAGCAATCGAAAGGCTCCGTGGTCGAGTTGGGCAGCTCCCGAACGGTCGGTGGCATTCGCTTCAGGTTGATGTACAGCGTGCAGGGGGCTCCGCCGGTGGTTGGAATAAGGTCCACGCGATACACGCAGCCGACCTGGAGAAATCAAAGAATTTCAGGTTCAACGATAAGGGCAGTGAAGAAAGCGACACCGTGGTGCATGATTTGCGAAGGGTCGCCTACGCTTGTTTGGCAGAGCTGGTTTTTCGGGATCACTACATGGAAGACGGACCTGCTTGACTAGATTTGATCCTGCCTGCGATTTGAGATGATCCTTCATGTATGGAAAGAGTTTGGCGCTCTGCAGTTTCATTGCTTCCGGGCTCAGCTCCCCAGCCGAGTCGGTTGTCTCCGGTGCTGGTGGTGCTACGCTTTTCAGGAAGTGCTCAACTGCCTGCGATGCGTCTAAAGAGAGCATCTCAGCGGATATGGAGGGAAAGAGATCGGGAGTAAATTTAGTCGCTTTGCCCATACTTCCACGGATCTTCATCTTGCCTTGCAAAAATGCAACTTGCGGATTGAGCCGGCCCAGACAGATAAGTGCAAACACCTCATCCGCCATGATGAACGTTGCGTCTGCGGTGCCGTGATGGCCTTCCATGGCCTTTCCCCCTGGACGCACAGCAGAGCGACACCAGCTAAGCGCTAAGTGCGTTGTGGAGCCTTCCCAGACGCTTGCCAGCGGCTGGCGGCTGCCTGCAGTGCAGGCAGCAACGCGGATGAGAAGAATAGGTCTTCTTGAATCGCATTCAAAAGCCGCCTCTTACCGCTCTCCGCGCGGAGGTCGATGGTCCACTTGAGAGTCGGGGGCTGCCCCTGCTTCGGAGAGATTTCAAAGTGGAAACAGCTGTTCACCTTGCTCTTCAACTTGGATGCGGCATCCGTGGCGCGTTCCAAGTACGCCGCGATCATGCGAAAGATCTTTGCAGACTTTGTTCCGGGAGCTGCATCCGCAGGAGTGTCACTCGGCTTCTTCGGTTCTGCTGGCTGCTGGCGCATTTCAGTTGACATTTGTTGGGAGGCCTTCAGTGCCAGGCAACGCACAAAAATGCAATGCAAACGTCTCTCAATTGAATTGGTCATGAAAGTATCCGGAACGCTCTGATGTAATGACCAAAAGTGCCGACTTAGTGACTGGACAGCAGCGACAGTAGGCGCATACCATCACAAGCGAGTCTTGGAGAGACGTTGGATAGGATACGTCACTTCTAAAGTCCACAACCTGCTGCCACTCTCGCGTCAAATCTTCAAGCGTGTAGGAAGATGGAAAGACCTTGCCTGGACTCCTCTGCCAGCGAACAGCGGCCACCCAGCCCGCTCCCACCTCGAAAATCTGAAAAAAATGCAGCCTTGCACCAATAGGCACGTCAGCGCGCAGACCATCGCCGGTTGCTCCATTTTCGAATCGCTGGAAAGCTCATGAGTTGAGCACAGCAAACGCACCTGCCCAGACTCCGTGCACTCCCTTGAGGCAAGGAAAAGCACAACGGGGGCGACGCATTCAGGCTTGAGGGCCTCAAGTGCTGAAGGCGGCAGAATTTTCTCGGTCATGCGCGTCCCTGGGGGCGAACGTTGCAATCACGGGCACAAATGCTTCCCTTTTGGCTGTGTCTAGTGCAGCCATGAATATTGGCCTCTTGGTAAAAACTTCGCGCAGTTTCTGCACTTTTGATGGATTTCACATATCCCTGCTAGGGGCAGCACCAAGGCACCCATACGCGCATTGCTATGTCAGTTCAGAGCCAGGTCCCAGCATCTGACCTGCAAGTGGTGCAATGCAATTTACATGGATGTTGTACTTGGCACCTTCCTTTGCCAGAGTTCTGGTCATGCCGACGAGCGCCATCTTCGCGGCACCATAGTTTGCCTGCACCCAGCAAAAGTTTCCAAAGAGGAAGGTGCGAGCCAGCTAGTCGTACACCCGAAACTTCTGAAATCGCCATGTGGCAAGCGACCACGGAGCACTACTCCTGCACACAGACCACGCGACGATCGGATCCGAGGATGCCAAGAATCGCACCTGGCCAAAGTTTCCATAGAGGCCTGATGCGCTTGCTGTATTGACGATCCGGCCGTAACCCTGCTTCACCATATGGGGCCATGCGGCTTTTGTACATAGATAGGCGCCTTTCACGTGGATCTGAACAAAGCAACACCGCAGCGCACCGGAACAAAAGCCTGGAAAGCAAGTGCACCATGACACTGCCTAGAGAAGGCTGAACGGCACGCGCCCACGCGACAGCTTAAGGCAGACAGCTGTACAAACGGATGTGCTTTGTCGTCCGATTCTTGGGGCTTAGCTACTATTGGTGTCTGATTAGGCATGCGACGTGGAAAGCAAGAAAACTGTCCGTTCCCAAGGCATAGAGCCACATTTATGTGTGTATATATACATGCTGCACGAGCAGTACGCAGAAAAATAGGTATTCTCCAAGGCGGACCTGCATAACTTGATCCCAGTCGCGTTCGCTCATTTTTGCAAATGAGGAATCTCGCAGGATGCCTGCATTATTGACGAGGATGTCTATTCTCCCCCACGTTTTGATCGCCACCTCGACGATGCGGGAGCCACTCAGAACGTCATCATAGTTTGCAACGGCCTCGCCTCCAGCTTTGCGAATTTCGGCAACCACCGCATCTGCAGGGCGAATGCCTGTACATAGGCAGAGAGAAGAAAGAATGTGCTTGTGCAATAGAATGGTGCACGTTTGGCAGGCTGCGCGTGAAAGGGCACCTTGCAAACGCCGCATGCTGCCCAGAAGCGCTTCTAAAAGAAAAAGATCATCGACCGGGTGGAAGGAAACGTCGCTAGTCTCAACAGCTAAAGCCCTAAAATAGCCCCGTATATAGGGCCACAGTCAAAGGCAGTCCACGCAGGTGCAAGATGATTGGGGGAAGCGTTTGAAACACCAAGGTGGGCGGGTGGTAAGTACAGGGAGTGAGGGGCCCATAGCGGTGGCCAGAAGGCACGCGGAGGGAGTGGAATCTCATGCAGTAGAAGGACACAGGAAATTCGTCAATAAGATATTAGCTGCAGGGGAGTTTTCGCAGATTGTTGGCATTTGCGAAAGCACGGGGGGGGATCCCACGGCACATACGAACAAAAGATACAACATGAGAAATGCCGAATGATGCGTGAACGTGGACTACGCCGGTTGGTGGAAACACAGACACACAGGTAGCTCCAGCTGCAGCTACACGAAACAGTGCAGATGAACTCTTGGGGTCAAGCAGTCCTGGCGGGTTCCTGATTGTACGAGATCGGGTGTGCTGTCAGACGGCGCTGAATAATAACCAAGCTGACGTTTTTTCCGTTGCACGGCACTTTCTCTTGTATAATTCTGAGGGTCGCGGCGCGTGCTCGTTTGCCTGTTCCACCATAGGTACGGATCCTGCCAACCTTCAAAGCGCCATGCGTGCACTATTATTCAGAAGAAAGCTGAACTCACGTTCTGGTGTTCCTACATCTCCCGCGAGCGCAACACCCAGATCATTGACGACCACTTTTGCTCCCCTCGCGGCAAATGCAAGGGCATATGCTCGCCCGAGGCCGCCCCCGGAGCCTGCACGCACAGCGCATCCGATGTCGTGCACCTGAACGCAAGCGCTCGAGCGCTTCGGTGCCATACGTGTGCAGAGAGGTATATCCAGCCAGCTCCTGCATGACCGAGACATGTGCACGGGCATACATTCACCAAACTGTGGATGGAAACATCACGAGAGGGAGAACCCGCCAGTTTCCGACACGCAACAGCCTCCATCATGCGCTCGTTGCCCATCGACTTGGAGCCCTGTTGTGGAAAGCGCTTCATGAATGGAATCATTCATTCGAGTCTTTTTCTTGATTTCATAGCAGAAGACAAGACTGCGGAAAGGAATACGCACGAGTTTGTGGAAGAACTGGGTGCTCAAGGGCACAAGTAGCAACTGACCTGTGATAACGGCCACCTGGCCGTCGAACCGTTTCTTCATTATGTCAATCTCCCAAAGATTGTGGAAGGCTGAAGATGGTGTCAGGGATGACTAATAAAAGAGTCCGAACGGGCCCGATACCGAAGGTTTCTGAATCTACAGTTCGGAAGAGGGCAACTCAATCAGAGGGCCATCGGCGAGACACAGTTAGGCAGCCATTATTCTGCCACAAATACTATAAATGCAGTATTTTCAAGGAAAGGGAAACACTGCACACGGCAGAGCCCGCGCAAGCCAGCCCACTTCTGCGCCGACGCTAGTGGAGCTGCTGTTTCGCCTCTGCACACTCAACATAGTAGCGTCTCGTCGGCTGACGTCCAGGCGAGACGTCATTACCTTTTTAAACTGTTGCATCCATATATTTCTTTTGGCTCCAAACATCCGTGACGTGAGTCATATGTGAATCTCGGACTGCCGTGTGCAGTGCTGGTAGGACACTGAGCAGCCTAGGTCCACTGTAGCGTAAATAGGTCCTTAAAATGCGATAGCAGTCACATGAAGCAAACCCGTATTACTCGGCTGTGATATCTTTGGCTATGCTGTGGCATAAAACTTTGCTACAGCAGGATTGCAGACTTTCTGCCTACCGTTTGGCGGGAGAGTGCCACGTAGGCGTTCCTACAACCGTCCTCAGTAGAGCGGCAATGCGGTGGCGGAGAGGCACACTTTCAATTTAATTGCACTTTAACACTTCGTCGGACAATAAAACGAGTGTAGTGTGAGGGCGAGCCGTATGCAACCGGTGTGAACACCGTAGCAAGCAAAGCTATACTCTGGCACCCTCTTCCACAGTAGGTACATCTAGCTTAATTCTAGTGAACAGTTGACTAACTGGTTTGTTATATCGTATAGATTATTTATTGCAGGGAAGTCTTTTAACTGAATTCGATGATGCGCTGCTGTGTGCGTATGCGCTAGGGGCTACGTGCAAGTGGTTCTGCACAATTTTCGTATAGCCAGGGTGCGGCTAGGCACACCCTAGCTTACCCTTCCTCCTCATGTTCGGAACTCTATTGAACCCGAGGAGGAGAAGCCAGGAAAGCCTTTTGGGGAGCCTCTGAATGCCGTTCTAGTAAACTTGTTTCATTCTAGATCTAAGCATTACTCCAAGAATACCTTAGATGGGAAGATGCAACAGCCGCAATCTAAAAGGCCCAAGGTAATACCCCTACGATCTACATTCGCCTCTCACTGTACTGCCGCCCAGAACATGCTGTTGGATGCATAAGAGGCTTTGCTCTCTACAAGCGGAGCCTCGCTGCTGGAGAAGGTTAACTGAGTCAGCAGCCGTTTTAATGTAGCGGGCCGTCCTGACCGGAAAATTCTTGGCAATCCACGCACGCAGTCGGGAAGCCAAGGGCTACTAGCGACAAAAAGACATTGTAAAAAAAGCAGCTGCAGGGAAGCATTTTTTTTGTGCCCGAATACCTGCGTCTCGCTGAGCCACCACCCGTTCTTGCTTGCAAGCCGGGGCCAAAGAGGACTCGCAAAAAGAGACGATGAGATGGGTGCAGGAGGAAACGCCTCCCGCGGTGTTTCCAGTTGAAGAGGGGCGTTTCTGTAGAGAGCTGCGACACCACGGGCTGCTATTGAACCTGTGAACTGCCCGCTACCTCAGGCGTCAGCGGGAAAACCATCCACGCGCACTGGCGCAGATCACGTGGCAAATCGCGAGACGCAGCTACTTTCGACGCGAAACACTGCGTCAGCACTCAAAATGTGTGAAACCATAACGTGTTGAAATACGGATCTTTTTTTGGCGGAGGCGGGAGGGGAGCAGCCAGACCCTGCCGAGGGTCAGGGGGCCCCCCCTGCCACCTTCCTGCCGTATTCGTGGAAGCGACTCGCAAGATGCTCAATACTCGATGTCTGTTTGAGTCGCATGTACTTTTTGCTTGCTTTGTGTGGACATATAACGGCATAGCCTCAGAAGCTTCGAAGCCGCCTCGTGCGGCTTGGGGTGTTGCGGAAGACCCTTTGCTTGCAAGGGCACGCCTGCCACGCGCACCAGCCAGCCTGTAGAAGAACGGCGTCAGAAGCATCGAGAGCCACGATTGTTGACGGGAGAAACGTTTTCTTTGCCGATATACAGTCAGAGCTTCGCCACTTCAGGGGGTCCTGACCACGCCTTGTTGCTGGTTCGTGTGCTGTGCATCATCGAAAGACTGCGTTTTGCCAACATGCACTAGCAGCTGCGGGGAACAGCTCTGGCAGCATGCATCCCGGGTGGTATTGTGCCTGACGATGGGAATATGCGCCGCAGCAGGCCGCAGCTGAATAATAAGTAAGCCGCTGCTGCTGCTGCTGCTGCTGCTGCTGCTGCTGCTGCTTGCCCACGCAACTCTGCCTGTGGCAGTGCTGCTGCACCTAGGACTGCGAGGAAGATGGCAGAGACACCGCAGAGGCCTCCAGACTTTGACGCATGCGGTGTGCTTGAAAGTAGCTGTGGCGAAGGGGGGAAGAAAGGCGAGGAGGAGGAGGCGGAGGATGCTGACGAGCAGCGGAGCCGTCAGCACCGAACTGCTTGCTGGGGTACTGCAGCAGGCTGCGAGAACGGCAGCAGTCGTGGCAGTATCCGGCGAGGGAGCAGTGAGGCCGGTGCTCCCCTGAAAACAACTCCTGCCACTACCACCACGATCACCACTGGGGGTGGTGATCGTGGTGGTAGTGTGGGCGAGAGGCCTTCCATAGATACACCCACCAGCAGTGACAGCGGCACGCGCGTCATCGACAGGGCAAACAGCCTCTCGAAGGCTTTCTCCCCTTTTCGCTGTCTTTCCCAAGTGAGCTTCTCACCGCAAATGTCTCTTGCCGCTGTTTGCTGATTCCTGCTGTTGATAGCGCCGTGAACCCGTCTGCTCCAGTTGCGGATAACCTCGAACTGCATGCGCTACAGGTGAAGTACGAAGATGGAGGAGTCTACAGAGGCGGCTGCTTGCTGCTGCTGCCTCCAGGCTGCAGCAGCAAAAGCAGCAGCAACGGCGACGACGGCAGCAGCAGCAGCAGCAGCCACAGCTCCTCGGAGCGTGCGCCACCTCAAAGCTTCTCCGACGACATCTTCCAGCTTGCTGCAGCTCCAGCAGCAGCATCTACAGCGAGTTTAGCTGTAGATGCTGTTGCTGCTGCTGCTCGTCTTTCGGCGGTTGCCAGTGCAGCTCCGATGCTATCTCAACACGAGAAACGACAACACATCAATCAGCGGGGGCTTCTGATTCGACACGGAGTTGGCTATTATTCCTCACGCCTCTGCAAGCGCCTTCGCGGCACCAGCGGCAACAGCACCAGCGGGAACAGCAGCAGCAGCAACAGCAGCAGCAGCAGCAGCAATGAAGAGGAAAAGATGTGCGCGCGCGCTGCGGCTGCGCAGTGCAGCAGCACGCAGGGGAGCTGCGAGGCTTGCAAGACAGAGGACGGCAGCAGCGACTGGAGGGAAGAGGCTGCCGCTGAGACTGCTGCCCTCATAGCAACAGCCGATGCAGCTGCTGCTGCTGCAGCGTGGTCAGGAAAGAGTCTAACGACGGCAGCAAGAAGCAGAAAAGTCGGAGGCGAAGTGCAGCCTGCGCTGCAGTGGCATGCGTTTGGTGGTCAGTGGGTAGCCAGCCTGCGCAGTGGCATTGGCATCGATCTGCAGGAGCACGTGCAGCAGGAGGAGCAGCGGCTAGCTGCGAGGCGGCTGCTGCTGCTTCGTGGAGGCTCTTGGGCAGCTGACAAGCCGTCAGGATGGGGAGTGAAGCTGCAGTTTGAGCAGCAGCTGACTGCGAAAGTCGCCAGCAGCGCAAGCAGTGGCGGCTCTAGCGTGTCTTTGGTAGTGGGGAAGTTTCACGAAGGCTACCTGTAAGAGCATTCATATCCTGCGCTCGAGCTGTTTTTGTTGCTGCTTCTACTTTTGTTTTTGTTGCTGCTTCTACTTTTGTTGCTGCTTCTGCTTCTGTTTTTGTTGCTGCTTCTGGCTCTACTGCTGTTTTTGTTGCTGCTTCTGCTTCTACTTCTGTTTTGTTGCTACTTCTGTTTTTGTTGCTACTTCTGTTTTTGTTGCTGCTTCTGTTTTTGTTGCTACTTCTGTTTTTGTTGCTGCTTCTGTTTTTGTTGCTACTTCTGTTTTTGTTGCTACTTCTGTTTTTGTTGCTACTTCTGTTTTTGTTGCTACTTCTGTTTTTGTTGCTACTTCTGTTTTTGTTGCTGCTTCTGCTTCTCCTTCTGTTTTTGTTGCTACTTCTGTTTTTGTTGCTGCTCCTGTTTTTGTTGCTACTTCTGTTT